>NC_060894.1:5327500-5627500 GCF_014805685.1 Silurus meridionalis | reverse complement strand
TAAGAAAGTAAAAACAAATAAGAAAAATCATAGAACTATTGACTATTCTTTCCAATCTGTCAGGGGGATTGTGTTTGCTCCATAAAAGTCTTCATAGAAGTGAATATATTCTACTCTAAAGTATGTAAAGTATTCAGATTTTATTTTTTATATACAGTTCATAGTTTGCCAGTAGGGTTCTGATTACTAAACAAAATGCTGGATTTTAAAAATGAAAGTTAATGGCTTTTTCCTAGCCAGATCACATTCATTCATTACATCACAGTAAAATTCTTTCTTCACATATCCCAGCGATCAGCTGATTTAGTGGCCCTGGAGCACAGAGGGTTATGGCCCTTGTTCAAGGGCCCAGGAGTGGGAGCTTGGTGATACTGGGGCTTAAACCCCCGACCTTCCAATCAGCAACCCAGAGCTTAATAAAGTAAACCGCAAAACTATTCTAGACATTTTCCTGAATTTTGTCAGGCTTCTGTGGAGTTTGAACTATATGAAGGAAAGACTGGTTTACTTGTGAAATCACAGCTGCTCTGTGGCGCTTTTTGAAAAAGCATAGCAGCATAGAAATGAGATGAAATCATACATAGGAAGGAGAAAGGGGAGGGTGTGTGTGTGTGTGTGTGTGTGTGTGTGTGTGTGTGTGTGTGTGTGTGTGTTAGAGATAGAGGAAGAGAGAGTACCAGCGGCAGGCAACACACCCGCTAACGGCGCGCAAAGGCGGAAAAAAAAAAAAAAACCAAAGAGACCACGGACAAAGAAAACATGGATGCAGCCACTGAGTGTATCTGTGTTCATCTACACCGGAATTCGTTACCAAACCGTCATCTACAAGAAATGGACAACAATTAGGCCACATTAATGCCGTGGTGGGAAGGCAAGCATTGGTGCAAAGAGAGATTTTTTAATCCGTTTGGCCATTTCGGGAGCTCGTGATGGCTGTTACTGGAAGATGCTGCAGCTGTGGGGAAAATGTGCCTCTTCTGTCATTTTTGACCTTTTTCCTCTGCTGTGGTCTTGTACTTGGACAAATCCGCTATTCAGTCCAAGAGGAATCTGACAAAGGAGCGATCGTGGGTGACATTGCGCAAGATTTGGGGTTGGACGTTGCAAAGCTCTCGGCTCGAAATATGAAGGTAACGGCCGACGGAGGAAAACGGTACGTAGATGTGAATCCAAAAAACGGAAAACTGTTCGCGAACGAGCGAATCGACCGCGAGGCGTTGTGCGACAGGAGCGGCGGCTGCGTTCTGAATTTTGATCTGCTTCTCGAAAACCCTTCCGAGGTCCACAGCATCGAATTGGAGGTGGTCGACGTGAACGACAACGCGCCGCAGTTCCCAAGAGACGAGTACCAGTTGGAAATAACGGAATCGGCGTCCCCTACTTCTCGTTTTCCCGTCGAGCACGCTCTGGATCCAGATGTCGGGACCAACTCAGTCCGATTTTACCGGCTCGGCCCAAACGACCATTTTGCTCTCGATTCCAACAAACCGTCGCCCAGCAGCAAACACGTCGAGCTTGTGCTAAAAAAGCCTTTGGATCGCGAGCAGACGCCGTATCATCAGTTGATTTTGACAGCGTCTGACGGCGGCACTCCATCACTGACAGGTACGGTGAAAATTAACGTGCGCGTCTTAGACTCAAACGACAACAATCCCGTGTTCGACAACTCTGTGTACAAAGTGAAACTGCTGGAAAATTCACCAAAAGACACACTAGTTATTAAATTAAACGCCACGGATCAGGATGAGGGAACAAATGGCGAGGTGTTTTATTCGTTTAGCAGTTACACTCCGGAAAGGGTCAGGCAGGTGTTCAGCATGGACACCAACACTGGAGAAATCCGAGTCCGGAGCAATGTGGACTATGAGGACACAAACTCGTATGAGATGTACATTCAGGCCATGGACAAAGGACCAGCTGCTGTTGCTGCCCACTGTAAAGTGGTGGTGGAGGTAGTGGATGTGAACGATAACGTTCCAGAGATTGTGCTTTCATCCTTGTCCAGCCCGGTGCGAGAGGATGCCCGTGCTGACACCGTTGTAGCCTTGATCAGTGTGACTGATCGGGACTCTGGCCCAAATAAGCAAGTGATGCTAGAGATCCCACCCGGCCTTCCTTTTAAAATAAAATCTTTCAGGAACTACTACACTTTAGTAACCTCTGCCTTCTTGGACCGTGAAACCACAGCAGCCTATAATGTGACCCTCAGTGCCACAGATGGTGGCACTCCACCCCTCTCTTCAAAGAAAACCATTCAGGTGGATGTGGCAGATGTTAATGACAATCCACCACGGTTTGAGCAGACCTCTTACACTGTGTATGTTATGGAGAACAATGCACCTGGAGCCTCTCTCTGCACTGTCAAAGCTCTTGACTCAGATGTGAATGAAAATGCCCGAATAACTTATACCGTTCTGACTGACAACAACCATGGAATTCCTGTCACTTCTTATGTTTCCATTAAGCCAGACACAGGTGTAGCTTATGCTCTTCGCTCCTTTGATTATGAGTCACTTAGGGAGTTTCACTTCCAGGTAAAAGCACAGGATGGGGGCATTCCACCCCTCAGTCGTGTGGCCACTGTCTACATCTATATAATGGACCAAAATGATCATCCTCCTCAGATTGTGAACCCTCCAGCCAATGGGACACGCTCCACAGAAACAGTGCTGAAGAACATTGAAGCTGGTGCTCTGGTCACCAAGGTGGTTGCATATGATGCAGATGCTGGACAAAATGCTTGGCTCATTTATGTTTTGGATCAGTCCTCTGATCTAGACCTGTTCAAAGTACATGAGCACACGGGGGAGATTCGTACAACACGTCGAGTCCTAGAAGACAACTCAACCTCTTTTAGTCTCACTGTGTTGGTAAAAGACCATGGAGATCCAGCTCTTTCTTCTACTGCCACCATTAACATAGCTGTTATGGAGGTGCCACCTAAAATTGCACCTGACCCCAAAAAGATAGTTCGTCCTCACAGCACACCTCTCTTTTCTAAAGTAACACTCTACCTAATTGTAGCTCTTAGTGCCACAACTTTTGTGTTTCTGGTGACCGTGGTGGTGTTAGCAATAGTCCGGTGCCATGCCTATTGTACACAACCTGGCTCATGCTCACCCTGCTGTGTGTCTCAGAAGAGCACACAAGATGGTGGGTCTGGAGGAGGTGCAGGTGGAGGGTCTCAGGGCAACAACAATGTGGTGCTCCGCCGAGATCTCAAAGTCGAACCTCATTACATTGAGGTTCGGGGTAATGGCTCTCTGACCAAAACATACTGTTACAAAACCTGTATGACTGCCACATCAGGTAGTGACACATTCATGTTCTACAACACGGGCCGGCCCATCAGTGGGACATGGGGTTCGGAGCGCTTCTTTACAAGTGGCAGTGGCTTTGTTCGTAGACTCAGCATGCCCGATGCAGCAATACAGGTGTGTTTTTAGATTATTGCATATGTACATATATGTATATGCACTCTGTCTAGATGTTCTTGTTAGCAATGATTTGTTTCACCAAATATTAAATTAAGACCTTTTATTTTTTATCATAGAAATGGGCAGTATGTTATTTTCACAACTGAGATAGATCCATTTACATATTTAAAGGCAGCTTGACTTTTTTTCTACTTGCTTGGTGTACTTCATATCTGAGAAATGTATGGCACTGTGGTGCATTATTTAGGAATACCAGATATTTTTTTTGTATTTGATTTAACACTTCCAGCCTGAGCTGAACCTCCTTATCCAGATATTTACCTTTGTGAATATGTAAATATTTACCTTTATCTAACTGAGATATCTAAGGAACCTTTTAAGAATGTTTTAATCTTATTACTGGTTTATTGCAATAGCTGCAAATTCACACAGCAGCTTCAAAAACACTGCACCACATAGATAACATATAAAACATAAAAGACAAAACAAAATATGCATTAACAATGTTCTTAAATACTTTCACAATGGATGCTGGCATTTTACACAATATTTGTGTACTATGTGGCCAATGTATAATTGCTGTGTAGTCATGATCAGTGGAATGGACAGGACTATTGTAGGTCTGCTGTAAATAACTAATCTCAACTGGTTATTAGTTGACCCAGGGTAGATTTACTATATTTAGGCTGAAAATCTGAGAGATTTGCAATGTTGGGATAAAGAACAAATAGTCAGACTCAGATTGCTGCCTAGTTTTTGAGGAAGTGTGTGAAACAGCAATTTGTGTGTTAGAAGCCTAAAGATATGGCCCTTATCTGCTGTATAGGAGAAATTAACCTCCTGATTTAATTCTCTGTCTGGCAAATTAGATTGTGTGATTATGCACATGCTCCCTCCCCTCTGAATTCACCTGATCATGAATATTATTTATCCAATTTATCTGGGTCACTTAGTAATGCTGTAATATAGCACATACCCAACCCAGTTCTTTACTAGGACAAATATAAAAAGATTGGATGGTGATCTTCACAAAGCTTTGCCTGTTGAAAAGTGTATCAGTAGATCAGTGTGGACATTTTGGCAGATTTGTGAAGTATGCTTATAGGTCTATTGAGTTGTACATCCATGTGCTCTGAATAGACTTAAAATGCACTTTAATAGGATTTATTACATTTTGTTGGTCTACACAAGCAGCCCATCACTCTTAACATCTCATGTACTCATGTATTTTTTGTACTTGTAGTGGACGATATGTGGTTAATTTGTTCATTTGCTAATGGTTAATGGTTAGTCTGGTTTCAGTGGCTTTGTGGCCAATGCTCTTGGGATGGAGGATGCTGTAATATCACATTACATACAAAGGGTCAGCTGGTTACTTAAGATGATGTCATTCTATTTAGTGAAAGTGAATTAGGTAAATAATGGGGGGTTGTAGGAGGAGCATAAAAATTAAAAGGGAAATTGTTTTTTGGAAATATGGTGCTTATGTGGACTGTAGATTGAGGTTATAGGCAAAGAGTGGGATATAATGAAGACATGGTGGTAAAACCATCTGCTGGACAGCTGATGTAGCAGTAAATCACCTGAGTAGCCCCTGGCACCTTACAGAGCTTATGAGGTCCTAAACAGACACAAATACACATCTACAAAAAAAACATACACAGAATAAATACTGCAACTCCAGGGCCAGAGCTTATGAGCATCTCTGTTAGACACAGCTCATATCAGAATTTCATTCAGGAGACTCATACATAGCTTCATGATTTATTGATGAAAATCTCTCTAACCCTGTTCCACCCCTCTCTCTTTCCGCCTTTCCCTCTGTCTTTCTCAGCCCAAGGGACCGAATGCTGACTGGCGGTACTCTGCATCTTTGAAGGCAGGAGTGCAGAGGTAAGCACTTCTATTCTTAATCTCTCCAAACCATTTCAGTCTGCACCTACACAAAGCAGTATAGAAATCCAATCCTTTATTTTTTGTTTTGTTTTTTTGTACACAAGAATCTTGAGTATATATCGTTCTCCATCATATTATATGTTTACTACAGTAAGAACAATTCCACTTAAAAAAACCCAAAAAACTATAAAATAGAAAACATTGGAGAACAAATAATAGGTATATGGAAAGAGATTAATGATTTGCAGTACAAAGACAAATCAGACATGATGAGCACCAGAAGCTGCCACCATTGTAAAATAACCACTATTGTAGCCAACAGCAGTGTCTGCTTTTATTACAGACAAACAAACAGACACACACACACACACACACACACACACACACACACACACACACACACAATCAAGCAGATCTGAAGGATATAGGTCATCAGCATTCTCTGTACCACATGCTCGGTCCTTCAGTCCTGAGCTTGAAGGACAAACTGTGATGAAAAGTCCCCCAACCCCCTACCCCTCTCACTCTTTCCTTTCATTCAGTCACTCACATACACACACACACACACACACACATACACATACGATGTATTTTTGCATAATAACCTTTTCTTCTCATTTACAGTGTGTGTATTTATATGCATGCATTTGTATCATAAAATTTATATTCACTTTTTTCATCTCACACTCAGGAATTGGTATGAGATAAACCCACACACTTAATGTGATACACGCACAGACACAAACACCCATGAATTGTTTCATGCATTTGTATTGCGAGCATGAACAAAAACACATTTAAGAAGGAATTCTTAATATTTACTTGGATTCAATATTAATTCAATGTGTCACCAAACACTTTTGTCATCAAGGGTGTATTAACTAGTTGCTCTCAGATACTAATGGGCATCTAAATTACTGTTTTGGCAAATCAAGGGCATTTTTGAGACCACATATGCAGAAGAAGGTGAATAGAGCAGTTCTCAAAGTGACTTTTGTTGCCCTGTGTCCCAGCCTGATGTAGCAAGTTGGCCCTGGCAGGTTGCAATAGGCAGGGCAAATTACCCAAAAACTTTGGCTGAGCATTCATGATATAGGTGTTTCAGGAAACAACCAACTAGAGTTCTTTTCAAGATGACAGCTTAGTCTAGCTAAAATGTTACATTATCCATCTATCTTTATTACTTGTGTTTTGGAACTGTGTATATGGCCAACCTGTCCAGTACCATTATTCATTCCTGGCTCTGAATTGCTGTTTTAAACAATCACATCTAAAGCTCTCAAGTTCTCTGGCCATATCTATAATATGAACCTTGTGTTCCAGCAAATCACAGGATAATCTTCAGCTCTAATAGTATTAAAAAATCCATCACAGCCTAAGTATGTCTCTCTCTATCTTACTCAAACAGAGAACATACAATGAAACAGATCCAAAGAGTTTTTAGTGAGCTGGACACACCCTCTGCTGCATTGCAGATACATTGCTATACATGCATCTTCTTTGTGTCTCATTTATTCATTAGGAATGTATGGATGCTTGCTGCTGACATCTAATTGCTGCAGGAGCCAACACTGAGGTTGTTTGAGGACAAAGAGTTTTTGATCAGCTAGAGTATTTTGTAGGAGTAGAGGGTGAATAATTGAGATTTTCCAAACAGTTTTTGAGATAATGTACCAGAACAATTACTGACAGTAATGACAAAATATGGCAAATAAGTACATCACCTTTTATTTTCAGTTCTCCCTGCCGTCTCCTATCACTTTTTCCCTTCCCATAACACCTTCTCTGTCTGTCACTTTCAATTTCAGCATCTCTCTATGGTTGGTGCCACTCATGACTCAAAGTACAACAGAATTACACTCTTTCTCTCTCTTTCGTACACACGCATACACAGATACATCAGATCATGAACATACTTGTTAACATGCTCATACTGCTAAATCACACACTTCCATATGAAATCATTGATGCATATCATACGTGCATACACATGCACACAAGCAGTACTCTGATATAACAACTTTTATATAAGTTTTGTAAAATCTTATTGCTCACATGATACTGATTTTTTCAATAACAGAAACTTTGTCAGTAGTGCAGCTTCAAATTATAAATGTTTATGTTGCAGCTCCGTTCACATGGAGGAGACCTCAGCTATGATGCAGGGTGCACAAGGAATGCTTGTGCAGAACTGGCCTACAGTGTCCAGTGCTGCAGGTAAGACTCTTACATTTTTTTCAAGAGTATCTCTTGGACAGATTTCTCAAAAAGACTCAAATTTCTCTAAAGGTCTTGATCACATGAAAAATAGGGTAACAAAGCAGCAAGAGACTATTTGTTTTCTATATTTGTGCCATGGAGATACAATGTTTGACAGCATGACACAATAAATGGACAATTCCAAATTACTTTCTAAACAAATCTAATGACAATTATGGTCTGACATACATTTTACAAATGTTTGTAAATTTCCTTTCCAAATCATGTCCATTGAATAAACCTTTCCCCAGGTAGACAGGGTAAATACATCTCTGCAATGATCAAAAGAAATGGGAGGCGCCTGAGCTAATTTTTAAATGTTGTTGCAAAAGGTCTAAATATTTATGTATTTATTTTTTGTAATTGTACAGACATTTTAAGAATTCTGTTTTCACATTGACATCACAGGGTACTGAGTGTAGATTAATTAGGGGGAAAAAAATAATGATTCTAGTATCAGGCTGCGCCATAACAAAATAGAAAATACACTGAATTTTGGGTAATATTATGGTGATTAAATGAAAACCGTGAATATTTACAAGCGACAAAACTGAGTGGCAAGCTAGTGTGAAATGAGAAACGTGGTCCTTCATTTGCTTGCACAGTTTGCTCTGTAATCTAGTGGAGTGATGCTTCCTAAATATCTACTACCAAGACTTGTAATTAGTCTGTGTTTGTGCTTAATTATTAGCTGATGCTGTGTTTCAAGACAGGATATATTTGGTAGAAAGCAGCTTGAGTTAACTTAGGATACTTAATAAAATGGAAAGAGCGATTTTGTTAACACACTTACATCTCTGTGTCAATCACAACACTTACGTCCAATCTACTTGACCTTGTATATTTACAAAGCTTCTGGTCTGGATATTGAATGACACAACACAGGGGTAGGCTTTGGTTAGTGAGTTTGTTTAGTTCATATTTGGTATTCATCACAGATCCAGGCAGACACAAATTTATTGATCTGCTAGATTATTAATGAGATTGGAGAGCAGCAAGAGAAAGGATAACTGAAATATTGACATATACTGTATATGATCTGGCATACTCAATTTGACCTGTGTGAGTGTGTTTAAAGACAGACAGGGTGGTAGCTATTTTTTTTTATCATTTTAAATGGTTGATAAAATCTGAAATGTATACACACTGCTTTTAAAATATTTGCAAAACCTTTATTGACTAAGATCTACACTTTTGTTGTGTTAGCACTGCTTTATCATCCAGCAGATGGTAACATATTCAGTTCAATACTTCTGTTCAGCAGCAATCACTGAGTAAAAACAGGAGCTGGGTTTGTGATTCACAAAGCAGAATTGAAATAAAAAAAAGATTAAACAACTGAAGAGTAAGCAAGAAGAAAGTGAATGAGAGTGTACTCTTCATGTGGAGTTTGAGGATATTGAGGATAAGATGGAGGGGGGTGCTAAGAGAACGCAAAAGGTAGGAGAGGAGCATTTGAGGAGTGGCAGTCCCCTGCAGTGGTCCTGTTGCTAGGCAACAATGTGTGAGTTGTTGCCAGGCAACAGTGCTGAACTGGGAGAGAGAGACTGCTGCAATGGCAGAGAGTGGGCTAGGAGCAGCAAGGGAGGCAGTTTCCATAACAACCATTCATGCTCAGAGAGAAAGAGGAAAAAGATGGATCAGAGAGGCAAGCCTGGTGTGGTGGAGGACTAAAGATGCCAGTGGGCTGAGCATATGCTTATTTAAGAATAAAAAATGTTCAATGTAGTAATTATGCTTAAAATACATTAAAAAGAAATTATAGACATGCCAAAAATGGGATAAAAGTGGCATTTGTGTACAAACATTTTACCCAAATATATCTGGGTACCATGGTAACCTGCTTACTGAGATTTATTTAAAGGAAGAAGAGATGTAGAAAAAAAAATGTGTCAGAGCTGTTATATTTATCAGTGTGGATGCTGCTGGCACTGTCTCACACCTGGAGTGCATTGACACTAAACTGGCAGGAATGCACTGAGTAGTCAGAGAACGACAGAACAAGAGATGAAATACAAAGGGAAAGGCTGGCAAGGAGTTAGTATAAACAAGTACACACACACACACACACACACACACACACACACACACACACACACACACACACACAGAATATGCTATCGCTGTTCTGCCCAGAGAATGCTTTTTAGGCAAATTAAATCTACCAAGCCGAAGGGTATATGCAGAGTGGGCATGAATGTGTGTGTGAAGATGTACTTTAAGAAGTAGAGAGCACATTCTAGGTCTGCTTAAATGTAATCATCTGAGCCCACTGCAAGACTACACACAGACTCAAAAACAGATCTCACAGTCTAGTCATAAGTAATACACACACACACACACACACACACACACACACACACACACACACACACACACACACATGTAGAAAATATACATGCAAGCTTATTTTGCATTGATAAAAATTATTGAGCAAAAACCTCTTTGACCACATAATAAACTAAATTTAAAAATACATCTGAATAGATTTTATGTTAGTGTTGAATGTTGCTCAGTGTTTTCACCAAACCCAACTGTGATCAACACTAGAGAAACTTATAAGTTTTACATCTCTGGTGTTGAATCTTCTTTTTTCAGGCTTTGGTTAATTAAGGTTTAACTCAAAGATAATTAAAAATGAAAAGTTTAGAGAATTATATTTATAGAAATGTATTTACTAATAATGACAAGTGCTTGATTTTGGACAGAGAAAATTGAAAAGTAACTATATTCATCATATTATTGGCAATTATAAATTACCTATGAAAAATAATATTATCACTCTCATACAGATGGAGAAGCTGAAGGACAACTGTCTCCTCCTGTTGGAGCTGGGATCAACAGTAATAGCTGGAGCTTCCGTTATGGTGCCGGGCCAGGCTATGGTCCTCCACAGGTCCTGAAGCCAGGTGAGACCCCTCCTGAAGCCTTCATCATTCCTGGCTCACCTGCAATCATCTCCATCCGGCAAGACCCTGGCGCCATGGATGAGAAGGGGGACTTTATTAGCTTTGGCAAGAAAGAGGATCCCAAGAAGAAGAAAAAGAAGAAGAAGGAGAAAAAGGACAAAAAGGAGAAGGGCAAAGATGATGGCGAGGAGTAAAGAAGAATTTGGCAGTTTAAAAAAAACAACCTGCCTACTGAACTTACAGAAATAAAAAACCAAGAAAAACAGAAAAAGATATACATCATAGAGAAGAAAAGAGCCCTTTAATTGGCGCTCTCAATTGCTGATTGGGAGATTGATTTGACAGCCCCACCCAGTGCTGAGTCTCTTTTCTCTTTGTGCTTGACATCAAATGACCCTAAACCTCAAATCATGGCGGCTCCCAAGAGGCAATAATTGGCTATTTTATTACTCTCTACTGTGCTACTTAGTCTCACTACACATGTTTCCAAGACCCAGTTATGGCATATATTTCAAAGTATGATACATAAAGGGCATTTTAATCTGTAGGTATAATATATACAAGCGGTTATTTTGGACATTCACATGATTCCATTACTATGTCAGGAATTCTTATTGTAAACAACCAAAAGTTGTTAAATTGAAATATAATCTGGTAAGCACTGTGTGTGATGCGATGGAAAACCACTTCAGGGGTAGTATAATAGTCGTTTAAAATTAGGGTTTGTGCTCACAGAGCCCCCTGCTGCCTATGAGTGGCACACTACTGCTGAAACCTCACGTGTGCTTTACTCAGAGTTGCAAAAAAAAAAAAAATTAATAAATAAACAACCTACAAATCTAAAACCTAAATTAATTTTTTTATTCATTTGAAAGTAAATTTTAAATGTATAAACTTGTTCCATATTATAAATTCTTGGTTATGTCAGTAATATAGAATCCACCATCTAATATGATCAATATGAATAGACCACATTAAAGCCTATGTAATTTAAGCAGGAATGTTGCTTGTTGCTTCCTTTCAGACAAGGCCTGGTAAACATTCACCCCTTCAAGTGCACCAGAGCTTTGGCTTTCAGTGCTTATAGGTTTTGCTCGTGCTGTCTCTTCCTCAGTCCTTCTTTATATTTACAGCCGTGCACATCAGGACAGCTCTAATGTGAGACTGAATAACAGTGATAAGACACAGGTTTTGACTTGTAACCTGTACAGTCAGATCAAGCCTCTGCACTGTTACTGGAACTTATGACAAGCACACAAGCCACTTCCATCTTAGCAAAGTGCTCAAGCAGAAATGAAGAGAGTCTTGATTTTTTTTTTTTTAACAGTTTGATCTACATCTATTCCAAAGAGTGTAGTTTGGTATACATAGATGTACAAATAGCTAAATATGGTAATAAAGCATGCTGAGCTGCATGATATCACTAAAGAACTCAGCAGAAGCTTTCATGCCTTTGATTTTATTTTATTTCCATTTTGTAAGGATTCATGATCCCTCTTTTTTTTCTTTCAAAATAATACTTTTCTTTGTCTCGGCAGTAGGGCTATTAAACAAAGGATGGATGTCAGTGCTGCTATAATCGACTACACCCACAAACACACAGTACAGCCTTTTTCAGGTGTGGTTAAGTGCTGCTTGCATGCGATACACAGACAAAACCAACCTATATATATATATATATATATATATATATATATATATATATATATATATATATATATATATATATAATGTGATGCTTTTCAGATTTACTTTTAACCATTTCTCCTGTAATTAGAGAAACACTGTCAAACAAAACACATAGACATATATCTAATTGCTTATATTCTTTTGTATAAGCACATACTATAGGTCATTGATGCAAAACCACATGGGAGACAATGTAGTCCTGATGACATCAATGTGAACATGAACATCCTAGATATATGTATTGTTGTAGTGTTATGGAATAATATTTTTTTTTTCCAGAACCATACATATATTTGAACTGATGAACAAAGAAATTAATGTTGAACCGCTTCAAATATCCCATTCATTATCAACTTTGTTTTCCAATTAAACTTAAAAAATCACAATAAAAATATCAAAATGATAAAAACATCTAACAAACAAAAAAAATTGTGTATGTACTCTGCTTGTGTGTAGTGAATGTTTATTAAGTCAATAAGTGCTGAGATGGCACTGTATTCTTGACTTTGACAATGCAAATATATTGAACACCTTTTTTTGTACAGCTGCTCATCAGTGTAGTGGTGGATTTGTGTTTTTTTTTCATTTCCTTTTCCCATTTTTTTTTATATCACTTTATGAAATCTGTTAACGTGTTTTGTTTATAAACCACAAATAAATTTTTTTCATAAGTACCAACAATTGTAATATGCATTTTTTTCTTTTTTTCCCCTGAATCTTTTGGTTAACATCAATCAATATTAAAACAAACAGAAATAAATTAATCCACAGATTTCTTTTTAAAAATAATTAAGGTTTCTGAAGTCAGAAGAAGCAGGTAGATGGTATACAGCACATACAGCACATACAGCAGCTTATAAAAATACAGCTACAAGTTTTATACACTGCAAGCTATTATTTGTTGTGCAATATACATTTTTATACATTTTAAACTGTGTCCTAGTTAGACAGTTCAGTTAGAGTTTAATGCATGAAAGAATTATTATTGTAAAATATACTACTAAGCGAAAGCATGCAACTATTAAACTTATTAAAGCATTATTTCCAAGATTGTTAATCAACAGCAGTGCAGGCAAAATATTAAATTACACATTTAAAAAGAATTTTGGCAAATGCAAAAAAAATTATAAATGTATATAAATGTATGAAATGTATGAAATGCATAGTATGCAATGTAAGCACGAAATATGTGTATGTGCAAAGTCTTGCAGATGTAGATTGGGTCCGTGTTGTTTTTTGAATGAGGGTGTATTATATGTGTGTGCAAAGTATACAGATTTAGTCTGAAAAAATGTTATGGTATAATATAAATGTTATAAACAATACAACGTTTACCAGTTCGGGAGATTTTGATATTTACAAAAAATAACCATAATGAATAAGATACAATTAGACTAATGGGCTGGTACAATATCACTCCGTCGTCCTCGGATCTTCTCGTCGCTGTCTGTGCTGCTGAAAACTAAATCCGGTCATACAGCTCTTATACACAGTCATGTCTTCCCGCTTAATCGCCACAGAAGCACTGCACATTCCTGGTTTGCCTCACAGTGTCGCCATTCTCCAATTTTAAGTTCTCTGTCAAAGAAACACATTCATTATATTTTCAGAAGACAACGCAAGGCTTCTGTGCCACTAAACCAAAGTGGAAATGCGTGTATCTACGTCTGCTGTTTGTAGAATAAACTGTAAATAATATAAATAATAATAATTAAACTTATCGCAAAATAATATATCTGAAAGACGCAAAAATGTCAAGGATAACATGTATATTATTTTGGACCTTTACAGCCCAGCTTTATTAATTTTTTTTAGCTCCGTCATTGTGGCAGACGTTCGGTATTCTGTCTCAGAGAAATCAAAAACAAAATACGTAATCGGAAGCTTAAGCAAAGATCTTCACCTGGATATTAAAGGGTTGAGATCACGAAAAGAAAGACTGGATTACCAAGGTGAAGTGTGGTATTGTGAAGTAGATCTGGAGTAGAGTCTGGACATATCGTTATTTTAGAGAGAATCGACTGAGAGTCATTGTGTGGAATAATCTTACCTTGTGCTTTGCATTTTGAGTTTATTTTGGAAAATCCGCTTGAGCGTCATAATGTTATTGTAAAGGAACAGGACGTCAACGACTACACGCCTGCCTTCCCAACTACTGCATGTTAACGAGAATGCGCCAGTGGTTACAATTAAATCTCTTATGAACCCAATTCCAGAGAACAATGCTGTTGGTTCAGAAGTTGCCATATTAATTGTAAAAGACCAGGATTCTGGTGAAAACAGTAAACTCAGTTGCTCCATTCCCAATCAGTTACCATTAGAATTACAACCATCTATCAAAAACTATTTTACCTTAATTACTACGGCACCACTCGATCGCGAGCAAGTAACTGAGTATAATGTTACAATAACGGCGTCAGATGGAGGTACACCTATTCTGTTCTCAAATACGATACTCAATATCAAGGTGTCATATATCAATGACAATTTTCCTGCATTTATGCAACAATTATAAAGCTAATATGTAAACGAGAATAACAAACGTGGACATTATATTACTGCTGCTACTGCAAGAGACCCATACTGGAGGCAGGACAATACTGTATTCCTTGGTGCCCAGTGAGATAAACGGTTTTCCTGTGTCCTCATTTTTTTTTCCATTAACTCAAATACTGGAGTGATCCATACTGCCAGGTCATTTGATTATGAAAATATCCGAAACTTCAAGTAGACTGGTAAAGGGTAATGATCAGCATAAACAAAGCTAGAGAAAGAACAATAATATAAAATTCACAAACGACATTGAATCCAGAAGTAATTATGCTTAAATACATGACTTGAGGCCTGTTGCAGAAGCAGTGTAGCTTGATTTCTTTTTGTTTGTTTGTTTGTTTCAAGAACGCATTTTTTTCATCACCACTGTAAATTATTCTAAATGGGTAACCTGGACTGGGACTAAGTTAAATTTAGGCAAGACCTTGCAAATGGACCAATAGTTGTGACCATTGTAATATGACACATTTATTCCTTTTTTTGCCTACTTGTTTTTTATGCGTCATGAAACTTATTAAGCTTAACTACGTCTAAATATTTGTTTATCTGCTTTAATGCAGAATTAATCTGCTTTAATTCTCTATACAAGAATAAAATCTATGCGTATGTTAGCAAGTGCACCACTTACCGTGTATTTAATATGACAAAGACTGTTTCAGCACCAACGACTAAAAGACAGCGTCTAGAGTAGATTTGACCAGATTAGTGCAATGTCCTGTAAACTAAAATAATTAATTTTATTGTACCATATTATAAGCTTGTGGATTATGCAGAAGGTAACCTGATATTTAAAAATTATTTCCCCCCTTTTTGTCACAATAATTTTAGTAAAAAAAATAAACTGTTACAATTTCTATAGCGTCTATACATCCCCAAATACCGTTTCATATCGTGAATTTACTGTGAATCAATCGGTGATATTACAGCATTTGGAAAACTGTTTGCATACTTTTGCGTTATTGGGAGATTGTTATAATGTTTAAATATTACACCTTAACATTAGCAAACTAGTTTTTTTAAAAGAACAAATCCTGTAAAATGGCGCCGTGTATACTATGAACAGTATCGCTAAAACTCGTTCATAAATGCTGTGGCAAATAGGTCAAAGATTGGTATGAGGGTGTAGAGAAGAGTACGTTGCAGTACTCTAAATATACTTAAAGAGTCGCTGTTTACAGAGAGACGAACAATAATTCTCACCACGCAGTACGAGTAATCTTCAAGCTTTCCCTGAGACCGAAAATCATTGTTACAGAAGCTTGTGTTCACTGAGGACTGTACTCCAGAATACAGCACCATTTTAAAATGAGAACGGAAAAGATGATATCTTCATTTACGACATTATGTCATTTGGCATGGGTATTCATCATCATTCGAGCTGTCCAAGCAGATTTGAGCTACACATTCCCGGAAGAAACGAAGCAGCAATATGTGATCGGAAATATAGCAAAGGATCTCGGACTTGACCTGAAACGATTGTCTGCTCGTAAAGCTCGAATAGAGACAGAAGGCAGCAATAAGCGATACTGCGAAATTAATGTGAGTAATGGAAATTTGGTTGTGGCGGAAACAATAGACCGAGAGGAGCTCTGTGGGTCGAAAATTTCTTGCATTCTTAATTATGAGCTTGTGTTGGAAAATCCTCTTGAAGTGCACCGCATTTCACTGCAGATTGAGGACATAAACGACAACGCGCCGAGATTCCCTAATGGTCGGATAATGTTTGATATCCAGGAATCAGCAGTTAAAGGCGAACGTTTTCCTTTGGATGAAGCTCACGACTCTGACATAGGCCAAAACGCGATTCAGGGATATTCACTTGAAAGAAATGCTCATTTTGTTTTGTCAATTAAAGAAAACGCGGACGGAGGAAAATATGCTGAACTGATTTTGGATAAGCAGCTGGATCGTGAACAGACGAATGAAATAGATTTAATATTTACTGCGATTGATGGAGGGACTCCACAGAGGTCTGGTACTGCTCTTATCCACATCAATGTTCTTGATGCTAATGACAATAGCCCGGTTTTTAGTCAGTCTGTGTATAAGGTGACTCTGGCTGAAAACACACCGTTGGGTGCAGAAGTAGTTACAGTGAGCGCTTCAGACGCTGATGAGGGCGTGAACGGAGAGGTCAGTTATGAATTTAGTCGAATATCTGATAAAGCAGCAAAAATATTTTCCATCGACAAGACAACTGGTCATATTACAGTAAAAGGAAATATTGATTATGAAGAAGAAACTACGTATGAAATGAGAGTTCAGGCTAAAGATGGTCCTGGCTTAGCATCCACTGCCAAAATTATTATAGACATTACTGATGTAAATGATAATGCACCCAGAATTATAATTAAATCATTAAATGATCCAATTTCTGAGAATTCTGAGATAGGAACTGAAGTGGCAATAATTAATGTTCAGGATAACGATTCAGGAGATAATCGAAAAGTCAGATGTTTCATTCAAGAAAATGCTCCTTTCCAATTAAACCCATCTATCAAAAACTATTTTTCTTTGGCGACCGCACGCTTATTAGACAGAGAGAGGACATCAGATTATAATATAACAGTCACTGCTACTGATGGAGGCTCTCCACCTTTATCAACATCCATAACCTTCCATCTATCTGTATCTGACATCAATGACAATCCACCTGTATTTGAGCAGCTGTCCTACACTGCATATGTAATGGAAAATAATAAAGCAGGAACATCTATTAGTGCTATTATTGCAAGAGACCCAGACTGGAGGCAGAATGGTACAGTACTGTATTCTCTGGTGCCCAGTGAGATGAATGGTGTTCCATTTACCTCATTTGTATCCATTAACTCAGATACTGGAGTGATTCATGCTGTGAAATCATTTGATTATGAGAAGTTTAGAGACTTTAAAGTCCAGGTTGTAGCCAGAGACAATGGTTCTCCTCCACTCAGCAGCAATGTGACTGTGAGTGTGTTCATATCAGATGAGAATGATAATGCTCCACAGATTTTATATCCTGATCCAGAGGGAAAACCATTTATGACAGAGATGGTTCCTAAAGCTGTTCTTTCTGGCTCTTTGCTTTCCAAAGTGATCGCTGTGGATGCTGATTCTGGTCAGAACGCATGGTTGTCGTATCAGATCGTCAAATCTACTGATCCAGGACTTTTCACTATTGGTCTCCATAGCGGAGAGATCAGGGCTCAGAGGGACATTTCTGAATCTGACAGCATGAAACAGAACCTTGTTATCTCAGTGAAAGATAATGGGCAACCTCCTCTTTCTGCTACGTGTTCTGTATATTTACTTATTTCTGATAATCTTGCTGAAGTTCCAGAACTTAAAGACATGACTTATGAGGAGAACAATTCCAAACTGACTTTCTTTTTGATAATTGCACTGGTTTCTGTTTCCACTTTCTTTTTGACTTTCATTATTCTGATCCTGGCTTTGAGATTTTGTCACAGAAGAAAACCCAGACTGTTGTTTGATGGAGCAGTGGCCATTCCCAGCACTTATCTTCCTCCCAATTATGCAGAAGTGGATTGTATGGGAACTCTCCATAGTTCTTACAATTATGACACATATCTAACCACAGGGTCACGCACCAGTGACTTCAAGTTCATCACTTCTTACAATGACACCACACTTACTGCTGATGGAACTCTGAAGAAGGTTCAACAAGAGACTTTATCTCCGAATTTGATTACACTTAACAATTCAGAAGTGGAAAATGAGGTAAGATAAGATTTTTTCCATATTTTATAAAACAATAACAATAATAATTATTATTATTTCTTTGATTATTACTTTTCTCTTTTATCTCATGCACACAACTGTAAACAGGAATTAATTTTGTTCATACAGTAAGAACTGTATGAGGTCTACCTTTATTATTGTTTAATGCTAGATCAATACTCTCAGAATGCAGTACAGGTGTCTTTTAAAAGTAACAATGCACCCTATCCAAAAAATAATGCACACTGTTGCTATTGACCAGACAGGTGACTCTTGAGCCTCAAGTTCTTGGAAAAGGACAACCTCTCTTTTAAAATTTGTACAAATGCAGTTTCAGCACTTTTACTTCAGAATGCCTTTTAGTGCACTTTTTATTATTAAGATTACATCAGGATCAACCTACAGTTTTTTGCCATCCTTAGTTCATGGGGTCAGCTTGCAAATTATTTTGTCTTATTCCTTTGCCTGCTGTTTAATATTGTGTGATTGACAAGCTTATTTAATATATTACATACTGAAGGCATTGAGCAAATGTTTGTTATTAGACTATACAGCATCAGATGTTTGTTTGGAAACTAACAGTGTTTGGACAGGGATGTAACACTGAACATTGATTGTAGTGAAAAGCTGTATGTGGCTTTTAATACATCACTCAAAAAATGACTGTAGCAGAAATTGCTGACTGAGAGGAGCTTTGTGGTTGGTTGCCATCATACACAATAAAATGCAACTTTTTATTGGAAAAGTCTTTGCATGCAGTCACCATGTAATTTGAAACTATCACTAATTATGTGTCACAGATTTTCATGGACACCATTCACCTTAAGATAGAAGAATGTGTATATTTTGGATGAGAATCAGAATGTACAGTAGATGTTGGAGAAACTCACAGAACCAATATTGGCTTGAAAATAATGGTATTTTTTTTCTTTATTTTTGGGAACTAATGGAGAATGTGCTTAATACAGAAAAAAGGCTTTTGGATTAAGAGTTAGACTGAAAAACAAAGATATATATCAAAACAACACTTACTGGGACTGATGGCTGTAAGCTGCAGAGATCAGGGACTATATGGGCATGATCAAAGTTTTGAGGTCCTTTGACTCTGAAGATTTCAGAAAGTTCAAATCCAGGTTTAGCCAGAGACAATGGTTCTCCTTCACATTGCAGGATTGTGGCTAAGAATGTCTTAATAGCAGAAATTATATAAAAATGATAACTCTCTACAGATATTATAGCCATCTCCAGAGGAAAAGACTTCAATGAAAGAGATTATCTCAAAAGCAGCTTGATCTGGCTCTCTGCTCTCCAGTATGATGGTGACTATGTACAGAATGCGTGGCCATCACATTACATTGTCGAATCTACTAATCATGTACTTTTCATATAGTTGTCTACATAGCAGAGAGATCTGGCTTCAAAAAGACATTACTGAATTGACAGCATGACAAAATGCATTGATATCACAGTAAAAGTCAGAGGACAGCCATCTCTTTCTGATGCCTGTTCTGTATATTTATTATTGCTGATAATCTTGCTGAAGTTCCAAAATATAAAGACATAACTTATGAGGAAAGCAGTCATGTCACTTTCCATATCCACTTCTTTCTAAATTTTAGAATTCCGATCCTGGCTGTGAGGTATTGTCACAAGAAAAATCCTGAACTATTGTTTGATGGAGCTGTCCAGCAACAACAGAGCATAAGAAATGTTTTAGCACTAAGTACAAAATAGATTTTGGTAAATCTTTTGTATTATGTTCCTGGACAAATATTTTTTTAAATAACCCAGTCAGTTTGAATAGGAAATTCATGTAATTACTTTAATATGAAAATAATATTGTTTCAATAAAAAAAATTGAGGAATGGGCATTACTGACTCTGACAGCATAACACATAACCTTGTTATCGCTGTTAAGGACAACGAACAGCAACCTCTTTCTGCTACCTGTTCTGTATATTTACTTATTATTTTGTTTCTTCTATGCTGCTAACACGACGAGAAAGAAAGAATGCGTGGATTTGGCAAAAAGTCAGATCACATTTAAAAAGACACAAGATAAAGATGAGGATGTTTGTATATATTAATATGTCCCGTCTCCACATGGGATCACTTAATCAGTAGAATTATATCAGCAAATCGTATTCATGGCTAATGCTGCAAAGTGACTTAAGTGTGATCGTATGAATGTCTAGATTATCTTAACGCCTGGGAATTGAAGCTTCAAAGAGCATTTATTTTTTATTGCATGTTTAATAAATAATATTTACTTAGTTATCGTAATACATGTAAATGTATATTTAAAACTGTTTTATTTGGAGTATGTCATGTATAATATTTAAAATGTATTTCCCCCCTCTTCGTGACAATCATCCTTTTAGCAAATAAAAAAAAACTGTTAAAAGTTTTATAGCGTTTATACATCCCCAACAACCGTTTCATACCGTGAATTTACTGTGAATCAATCGGTGATATTACATCATTTGGAAAACTGTTTGCGTTCTTTTGTGTTACTGGGCGATTGTGATAATGTTTAAATATCACACCTTAACCTTAGCAAACTAGTGTTTTTTAAAAACAAATACTGTAAAATGACGCAGTGTATACTATGGACAGTATCGCTAAAACTCGTTCATAAATGCTATGGCAAATAGGTGAAAGATTGGTAGGAGGGTGTAGAGAAGAGCACGTTGCAGTACTCTAAATATCCTCAAAGAGTCGCTGTTTACCCAGAGACGAACAATAATTCTCACCACGCAGTATGAGTAATCTTCAAGCTTTCCCTGAGACCGAAAATCATTGTTACAGAAGCTTGTGTTCACTGAGGACTGTACTCCAAAAAATAGCACCATTTTACCACACGACTTTGTATAAAATGAGAATGGAAAAGATATCTTCATTTACGACATTATGTCATTTGGCATGGGTATTCATCATCATTCAAGCTGTCCAAGCAGATTTGAGCTACACATTCCCGGAAGAAACGAAGCAGCAATATGTGATCGGAAATATAGCAAAGGATCTCGGACTTGACCTGAAACGATTGTCTGCTCGTAAAGCTCGAATAGAGACAGAAGGCAGCAATAAGCGATACTGCGAAATTAATGTGAGTAATGGAAATTTGGTTGTGGCGGAAACAATAGACCGAGAGGAGCTCTGTGGGTCGAAAATTTCTTGCATTCTTAATTATGAGCTTGTGTTGGAAAATCCTCTTGAAGTGCATCGCATTTCACTGCAGATTGAGGACATAAATGACAACGCGCCGAAATTTCCTAATGGCCGGATAATGTTTGATATCCAGGAATCGGCCGATAAAGGAGAACGTTTCATTCTAGATGAAGCTCACGACTCTGACATAGGCCAAAACGCGATTCAGAAATATTCCCTTGAAAGAAATGCTCATTTTGTTTTGTCAATTAAAGAAAACGCGGACGGAGGAAAATATGCTGAACTGATTTTGGATAAAGAGCTGGATCGTGAACAGACGAATGAAATAGATTTAATATTTACTGCGATTGATGGAGGGACTCCACAGAGGTCTGGAACTGCACTTATCCACATCAATGTTCTTGATGCTAATGACAATAGCCCGGTATTTAGTCAGTCTGTGTATAAGGTTACTCTGGCTGAAAACACACCGTTGGATACAGAAGTAGTTACAGTGAGCGCTACAGACGCTGATGAGGGAGTGAACGGAGAGGTCAGTTATGAATTTAGTCGAATATCTGATAAAGCATCAAAATTATTTTCTATCGACAAGACAACTGGTCATATTACAGTAACAGGAAATATTGATTACGAAGAAGAATCTACCTATGAAATGAGAGTTCAGGCTAAAGATGGTCCTGGCTTAGCATCGACTGCCAAAATTATTTTAGACATTACTGATGTAAATGATAATGCACCCAGAATTATAATTAAATCATTAAATGATCCAATTTCTGAGAATTCTGAGATAGGAACTGAAGTGGCAATAATTAATGTTCAGGATAACGATTCAGGAGATAATCGAAAAGTCAGATGTTTCATTCAAGAAAATGCTCCTTTCCAATTAAACCCATCTATCAAAAACTATTTTTCTATAGTGACCACGCTTATTAGACAGAGAGATGACATCAGATTATAATATAACAATCACTGCTACTGATGGAGGCTCTCCACCATTATCAACATCCATAACCTTCCATCTATCTGTATCTGACATCAATGACAATCCACCTGTATTTGAGCAGCTGTCCTACACTGCATATGTAATGGAAAATAATAAAGCAGGAACATCTATTAGTGCTGTTATTGCAAGAGACCCAGACTGGAGGCAGAATGGTACAGTACTGTATTCTCTGGTGCCCAGTGAGATGAATGGTGTTCCATTTACCTCATTTGTATCCATTAACTCAGATACTGGAGTGATTCATGCTGTGAAATCATTTGATTATGAGACGTTTAGAGACTTTAAAGTTCAAGTTGTAGCCAGAGACAATGGTTCTCCTCCACTCAGCACCAATGTGACTGTGAGTGTGTTCATATCAGATGAGAATGATAATGCTCCACAGATTTTATATCCTGATCCAGAGGGAAAACCATTTATGACAGAGATGGTTCCTAAAGCTGTTCTTTCTGGCTCTTTGCTTTCCAAAGTGATCGCTGTGGATGCTGACTCTGGTCAGAACGCATGGTTGTCGTATCAGATCGTCAAATCTACTGATCCAGGACTTTTCACTATTGGGCTCCATAGTGGAGAGATCAGGGCTCAGAGGGACATTACTGAATCTGACAGCATGAAACAGAACCTTGTTATCTCAGTGAAAGATAATGGGCAACCACCTCTCTCTGCTACCTGTTCTGTATATTTACTTATTTCTGATAATCTTGCTGAAGTTCCAGAACTAAAAGACATAAATTATGAGGAGAGCAATTCCAAACTGACTTTCTTTTTGATTATTGCACTGGTTTCTGTCTCCACCTTCTTTCTGACTTTCATTATTCTGATCCTGGCTTTGAGATTTTGTCACAGAAGAAAACCCAGACTGTTGTTTGATGGAGCAGTGGCCATTCCCAGTGCATATCTCCCTCCCAACTATGCAGAAGTGGCGGGAGCTGGAACTATCCGTAGTTCTTACAATTATGACACATATCTAACTACAGGGTCTCGCACCAGTGACTTCAAGTTCATCACTTCTTACAATGACACCACACTTACTGCTGATGGAACTCTGAAGAAGGTTCAACAAGAGACTTTATCTGCGAATTTGATTACACTTAACAATTCAGAAGTGGAAAATGAGGTAAGATGAGCTTTTTCCCATATTTTATAAAACAATAACAATAATAATTATTATTATTTCTTTGATGATTACTTTTCTCTTTTATCTCATGCACACAACTGTAAACAGGAATTAATTTTGTTCATACAGTAAGAACTGTATGAGGTCTACCTTTATTATTGTTTAATGTTAGATCATCTCTGAATGCAGTACGTGTCTTTTAAAAGTAACAATGCACCCTATCCAAAAAAGAATGCACACTGTTGCTATTCACCAGACAGGTGACTCTTGAGCCTCAGGTTCTTGGAAAAGGACAACCTCTCTTTTAAAATTTGTACAAATGCAGTTTTAGCACTTTTACACAGAATGCCTTTTAGTGCACTTTTTATTATTAAGATTACATCAGGATCAACCTACAGTTTCTTGCCATCGTTAGGTCATGGGCTCAGCTTGCAAATTATTTGGTCTTATTTCTTTGTCTGCTGTCCAATATTGTGTGCTTGACAAGATTATTTAATATATTACATACTGAAGGCATTGAGCAAATGTTTGCTTTTAATACATCACTTAAAAAATGACTGTAGCAGAGATTGCTGACTGAGAGGAGCTTTGTGTTTGGTTGCCATTATACACAATAAAATGCAACTTTTTATTGGAGAAGTCTTTGGAATTGCATGCAGTCACAATGTAATTTGAAACTATCACTAATTATGTGCCACAGATTTTTATGGACACCATTCACCTTAAGATAGAAGAATGTGTATCTTTTGGATGAGAATCAAAATGTAAAATAGATGTTAGACAAATTCACAACACCAATATTCCGTTCAAAATAATGGTATTTTTTTTCTTTATGTTTTGGAACTAATGAATAATGTGCTTAATACAGAGAAATGCTTTTGGATGAAGAGGTAGACTGTAAAACAGAGAAATATACTGTATTTCAAAACAACACTTACTGAGACTGATGGCTGTAAGCTGCAGAAACCTGGTACTATACATAGATATAGGCATGATCAAAGTTTTAAGGTCCTTTGACTCTGACGATTTCAGAAAGTTTAAAATCCAGGTTTAGCCAGAGACAATGGTTCTCCTTCACACAGCAGGAATGTGGCTAAGAATGTCTTAATAGCAGAAATTATATCAAAATGATAACTCTCTACAGATATTATAGATATTATAGATGTTATAAATATTATAGATGTTCTCAAAAGCAGCTTGATCTTGCTCTCTGCTTTCCAAAGTGATGCATGTCCATCATATTACATTGTCAAATCTACTAATCATGTACTTTTCCTATATTAGTCTACACAGCAGAGAGACATGGCTTCAAAAAGACCTTACTGAATTGACAGCATGAGAAAATGCATTGATATCACAGTAAAAGTCAAAAGACAGCCATCTTTTTTTGATGCCTGTTCTGTATATTTATTATTGCTGATAATCTTGCTGAAGTTCCAAAATATAAAGACATAACTTATGAGTAAAGAAGTCATGTCACTTTCCATATCCACTTCTTTCTAAATTGTAGTATTCCGATCTTGTCTAAAAGTTATTCAGTTATTCTACATGTGAGCCTTTAAAAGTTAATCGATGTGTTTTCATAGTCATTCGGTTGCAAGAGCTTCAGCATCGGCATGCGATTTTGCTTTTTAGGTTAATATAAGAACAAAACACAAAATAAGACATGAAATGCGCAACTGAACTCATCTAAATGTAATAATAAAAAAGTAGGGAGGCGACCAATGACAAGACATTAAAGGAGACAAGAGTTTAATCAAAATAAAATGCGGGTTGCATCGTGACCACATTTTAAACGAAAGTACGCGCTTTAGTGCTGAACATACAACAATCGACGCGAGGGAATTTAGGTCACAATTTTCTCATTTTGAATATATATTTATTCTATACATAATAATATTATCTTGACGTGCATTTTAGTCAGTCCACCTCGTTAATATTAATGTTACTTAGCAGACCTCTTTAATAGTATTTAAGCTGAAGACTGTTTCAGGACCACGGGCTGAAAGACAGCGTCAAAAACGGCTTTGGTCAAATGAAGGGAAATTACATTATGCAGCTTACTCTGGACGTTTACATTTTTTCCTTTACTGTACCACATGTTGGTGGTGAAAAAAAAAAATCTTAATTTGGTACAGCAGTTCATTAAAAAAAAAAAAAACACGACCATATACCACACGTCGCATCTTAAAGGTCATCATGGGACCGCTCTATTTGAATCAGCAAATCGTCTTGATGTTAAATGCTTTAAAGTGATTTATGTGTGATTGTATGAATTGCTTGTTTGATTGTTATCATCAATATAGTGCTCTAAACTTGAAAGTGGAACGTCAATGAGGATTGTTTATGTGCTATGAAAAATATTTATCCATTTAATGTTTGTAGAACTTTCTATTCGCGGTATGTCTCTTATAGCATTTTAACTTTCTTTTTCCTCTGTTTGTGATTCTATCATACAGTTAGTAATCGTAAAGAAATACAAATTAAATAGTGTTTTCGCGTCCCCAAATATCGTTTCATACTTTAAATTTACAGTGAAAGAACTAGTGAATTGCAGAAGGTGGAGAAAATACTTTCTTACTTTCGTGTTATTGAGAAATTTTAATAATTAGTAAATATAACGCCTTCATTTAGTGTTTAAAGATAACAAATGTTGCAATGTGACGCTGTGTGTAATATGAACATACTTTTATACCAAAGACTGTAAAAAGAACATTTACTTATAATCTTATACTACAGTACTCATGTTAGTTCTCACTCTCCAGTGTTCTGTATTTTTGAAAGATTTATGATCAAACGCTTGATGTCACCCAAATGAGGATGGGTTCCCCTTTTGACTCTGGTTCCTCTCAAGGTTTCGTCGTCATGGCTTGCTCATCAGGGATAAATGCACACCATTCACCTTAACTGAAAACAGACAATGTCTGTTGTGAAAAGCGCTATAGAAATAAACTTGACTTGACTTGAACAGTATCGTGGAAACTCGGTTTTAATTGCTGTAGCAAATATGTTAAGGATGTGGGAAAGAGCAGGTTGCAGTATTCTAAAAATACTCTGAGAGTCGCTGTTTACTGAGAGACGAAAAATATATTCCCCCCACCCAGTTCGAGTAATGTTCCAGATTTTCCTAAGAGAGAAAATCATTGTTATAGAAGCTTGTATTTACTGGGGACTGTATTCCAGAAAACGGTACCATTTTAGCAAACGCCTTTGTTTCACATGAGAATAGAAACGATGATGTCTTCATTTTCAACAGTATATCGTTTGGCATGGGTATTCATCATCATTCGCGCAGTCCGAGCAGATTTGAGCTACACATTCCCGGAAGAAACGAAGCAGCAATATGTGATCGGAAATATAGCAAAGGATCTCGGACTTGACGTGAAAAGATTGTCTGCTCGTAAAGCTCGAATAGAGACGGAAGGCAGCACTAAACGGTACTGCGACATTAATTTAAACAATGGAAATTTGGTTGTGGCGGAAACAATAGACCGAGAAAAGCTTTGTGGGTCGAAAATTTCTTGCATTCTTAATTACGAGCTTGTGTTGGAAAATCCTCTTGAAGTGCACCGCATTTCACTGCAGATTGAGGACATAAACGACAACGCGCCGAGATTTCCTAATGATCGGATTACGTTTAATATAATGGAATCGGCCTTTAAAGGAGAACGTTTCCCTTTGGATGAAGCTCACGACTCTGACATAGGCCAAAATGCGGTTCAAGGATATTCACTTCAAAGAAATAGTCATTTTGTTTTGTCAATTAAAGAAAACGCGGACGGAGGAAAATACGCTGAACTGATTTTGGATAAGCAGCTGGATCGTGAACAGATAAAGGAAATAGATTTATTATTTACTGCGATTGATGGAGGGACTCCACAGAAATCTGGTACTGCACTTGTCCACATCAATGTTCTTGATGTTAATGACAATAACCCGGTTTTTAGTAAGTCTGTGTATAAGGTTACTCTGGCTGAAAACGCACCGTTGGGTGCAGAAGTAGTTACAGTGAGCGCTACAGACGCTGATGAGGGCGTGAACGGGGAGGTCAGTTATGAATTTAGTCGAATATCTGATACAGCAGCAAACATATTTTCTATTGACAAGACAACTGGTTATATTACAGTAAAAGGAAATATAGATTATGAAGAGGAAACTTCCTATGAAATGAGGGTGCAGGCCAAAGATGGGTCTGGTTTAGCATCCACTGCCAAAATTATTATAGACATTACTGATGTAAATGATAACTCACCCCAAATTATTCTTAAATCACTAAACAACCCCATTCCTGAGAATTCTGAGAAAGGAACTGAAGTCGCCCTAATTAATGTTCAGGATAATGATTCAGGAGATAATCAAAAAGTCAGATGTTCCATTCAAGAAAATGTTCCTTTCCAGTTGAACCCATCTATTAAAAACTATTTTTCTATAGTGACCACAAGCTTATTAGATAGAGAGAGGACATCAGATTATAATATAACAATCACTGCTACAGATGGAGGCTCTCCACCTTTATCAACATCCATAACCTTCCATCTATCTGTATCTGACATCAATGACAATCCACCGGTCTTTGAGCAGCTGTCATACACTGCATATGTAGCAGAAAACAATAAACCAGGAACATCTATTAGTGCTGTTATTGCAAGAGATCCAGACTGGAGACAGAATGGTACAGTACTGTATTCTCTGGTGCCCAGTGAGATAAATGGTGTTCTACTGTCATCATTTGTATCTATTAATTCAGATACTGGAGTGATCCATGCTGTGAGATCATTTGATTATGAAAAATTCAGAGACTTTAAAGTCCTAGTTGCAGCCAGAGACAATGGTTCTCCTCCACTCAGCAGCAATGTCACTTTGAGTGTCTTTATATCAGATGAGAATGATAATGCTCCACAGATTTTATATCCTGCTTCAGAGGGAAAGTCTTTGATGACTGAGATGGTCCCTAAAACTGCCCTCTCTGGATCTCTGTTATCCAAAGTGATTGCTGTGGATGCTGATTCTGGACAGAATGCATGGTTGTCATATCAGATCGTTAAATCTACGGATCCAGGACTTTTCACTATTGGTCTACATAGTGGAGAGATCAGGACTCAGAGGGACATTACTGAATCTGACAGCATGAAACAGAACGTTATAATCTCAGTGAAAGATAATGGGCAACCTCCTCTCTGCTACCTGTTCTGTATATTTACTTATTTCTGATAATCTTGCCGAAGTTCCAGAACTTAAAGACATGACTTATGAGGAGAGCAATTCCAAACTAACTTTTTATTTGATCATTGCCCTGGTTTCTGTTTCCACCTTTTTTCTGACTTTCATTATTCTGATCCTGGCTGTGAGGTTTTGCCACAGAAGAAAACCCAGACTGTTGTTTGATGGAGCAGTGGCCATTCCCAGTGCATATCTTCCTCCCAACTATGCAGAAGTGGAGGGAGCTGGAACTCTCCGCAGTTCTTACAATTATGACACGTATCTAACTACAGGATCACGCACCAGTGACTTCAAGTTCATCACATCTTACAATGATGCCACACTTACTGCTGGTGGAACTTTGGAAAAAGTAAAAAATGAGACTTTATCTGCAAGTCTGATTACACTTAATACAGGAGAGGGACATGAGGTAAGATAAGCCTTTGCTTCCAATTTTTTTTAGTTTTTTTGATTTATATTTCTTTCTTTCTTTCTTTAAGCTTGTCATTGCACTGAAGAATATATCCTGCTTTTTTTTTTTAATATGATCGTTTTACTGATGGTTGTCTAAAAACATTTCTTCCATTCTTATTTATCTATTTTATAAGGAGTACACTCTTACTGATGGTGAAAAAGATCAATTTAATTTAAGTATAATTCATCTATCTGTTTGAAATAATAACTTTGTAAGGCTATTCCATTTTTATTTTTTTTTAAGATTTCCACTCAGTTTTCGAGGGATTTGTTTTATGTTGTGAACAGCAATTATGCATTATTAAGGTTTGTTGAGCTCATTTCCCTAATCTGTTAGTCAACTTTTTTGTTAATTTTGTGTAAGAAATACAATGCATTGGCAATTGATTAAGAAGAATACATTGTGGGATTCTCCACGAGTTCACTTCAGTCATAGAATTGAATCAGCAAATCGTCTTCATTGTTAATGCTGCAAAGTGACTTAAGTGTGATTGTATGAATGTCTGGATTATCTTAGGGTTTTGGATGTGTAGCTTTAAAAATGAGTTTTTTCTGCATGTGTTATAAAAATATTTACTCAGTTATCATAGTACATGTAACGGTATCTTTTTATTTGGAGCGTGTCACGCGTAGTATTGAACCTTTCTTTTCAAATTGTTTGTGATTCTATCATCCAGTTCGTAAAATTAAACAAATTTAAATGAACTATTATTTATACATCCCCAAATTCCATTTCATACCGTGAAATTACTGTGAATCAACAGGTGAAATTAGAGCATTTGGAAAACTGTTTGCTTTCTTGAGTGTTATTGGGAGATTGTGATAATGTTATATATCACACCTCTACTTTAGAAAACAAGTGTTTTAGAGAACAAATCCTGTAAAGTGACGCAGTGTATACTATGAACAGTATCGCAGAAACTCGTTCGAAAATGCTATGGCAAATAGGTAAAATGATTGGTATGAGGGTGTAGGAAATAGCACTTGCAGTACTCTACATATACTCAAAGAGTCGCTGTTTACCGAGGAACAACCAATAATTCTCACCACCCAGGAAGAGTAATGTTCCAGCTTTCCCTGAGACCGAAAATCATTGTTACAGAAGCTTGTGTTTACTGAGGACTGTACTCCAGAATACAGCACCATTTTAGCACACACCTTTGTTTAAAATGAGAATGGAAATGATATCTTCATCTTCGATATTATGTCGTTTGGCATGGGTATTCATCATCATTCACGCTGTTAGGACAGATTTAGCTACACATTCCCGGAAGAAACGAAGCAGCAATATGTGATCGGAAATATAGCAAAGGATCTCGGACTTGACGTGAAAAGATTGTCTGCTCGTAAAGCTCGAATAGAGACGGATGGTAGCAGTAGACGGTACTGCGAAATTAATGTGAGTAATGGAAATCTGGTCGTGGCGGAAACAACAGACCGAGAAAAGCTTTGTGGGTCGAAGATCTCTTGCATTCAGAAATATGAGTTTGTGTTGGAAAATCCTCTTGAAGTGCACCGCATTTCACTGCAGATTGAGGACATAAACGACAACGCGCCGAGATTTCCGAATAATCGGATAACGTTTGATATCCATGAATTAGCCGATAAAGGAGAACGTTTCCCTTTGGATGAAGCTCATGACTCTGACATAGGCCAAAATGCGGTTCAGGGATATTCACTTGAAAGAAATGCTCATTTTGTTTTGTCAGTTAAAGAAAACGCGGACGGAGGAAAATATGCTGAACTGATTTTGGATAAAGAGCTGGATCGTGAACAGACAAAGGAAATTGATTTAATATTTACTGCGATTGATGGAGGGACTCCACAGAGGTCTGGTACTGCTCTTATCCACATCAATGTCCTTGATGCTAATGACAATAGCCCGGTTTTTAGTAAGTCTGTGTATAAGGTTACTCTGGCTGAAAACGCACCGTTGGGTGCAGAAGTAGTTACAGTGAGCGCTACAGACGCTGATGAGGGCGTGAACAGAGAGGTCAGTTATGAATTTAGTCGAATATCTGATACAGCAGCAAACATATTTTCTATCGATAAGACAAATGGTCATATTACAGTAAAAGGAAATATTGACTATGAAGAAGAATCTACATATGAATTAAGAGTTCAGGCTAAAGATGGTCCTGGCTTAGCATCCACTGCCAAAATTATTATAGACATTACTGATGTAAATGATAACTCACCCAAAATTATTCTTAAATCACTAAATGACCCCATTCCAGAGAATTCTGAGAAAGGAACTGAAGTTGCCCTAATTAATGTTCAGGATAACGATTCAGGAGATAATCAAAAAGTCAGATGTTCCATTCAAGAAAATGTTCCTTTCCAGTTGAACCCATCTATTAAAAACTATTTTTCTATAGTGACCACAAGCTTATTAGATAGAGAGAGGACATCAGATTATAATATAACAATCACTGCTACTGATGGAGGCTCTCCACCTTTATCAACATCCATAACCTTCCATCTATCTGTATCTGACATCAATGACAATCCACCGGTCTTTGAGCAGTTGTCCTACACTGCATATGTAACAGAAAACAATAAACCAGGAACATCTATTAGTGCTGTTATTGCAAGAGATCCAGACTGGAGGCAGAATGGTACAGTACTGTATTCTCTGGTGCCCAGTGAGATAAATAGTGTTCCACTGTCATCATTTATATCCATTAATTCAGATACTGGAGTGATCCATGCTGTGAGATCATTTGATTATGAAAAATTCAAAGACTTTAAAGTCCTGGTTGCAGCCAGAGACAATGGTTCTCCTCCACTCAGCAGCAATGTCACTTTGAGTGTCTTTATATCAGATGAGAATGATAATGCTCCACAGATTTTATATCCTGCTTCAGAGGGAAAGTCTTTGATGACTGAGATGGTCCTAAAACTGCCCTCTCTGGCTCTCTGTTATCCAAAGTGATTGCTGTGGATGCTGATTCTGGACAGAATGCATGGTTGTCATATCAGATCGTTAAATCTACTGATCCAGGGCTTTTCACTATTGGACTCCATAGTGGAGAGATCAGGACTCAGAGGGACATTACTGAATCTGACAGCATGAAACAGAACCTTGTTATCTCAGTAAAAGATAATGGACAGCCACCTCTCTCTGCTACGTGTTCTGTATATTTACTTATTTCTGATAATCTTGCTGAAGTTCCAGAACTTAAAGACATGACTTATGAGGAGAGCAATTCCAAACTAACTTTCTATTTGATCATCGCCCTGGTTTCGGTCTCCACCTTCTTCCTGACTTTCATTATTCTGATTCTGGCTGTGAGGTTTTGCCACAGGAGAAAACCCAGACTGTTGTTTGATGGAGCAGTGGCCATTCCCAGTGCATATCTCCCTCCCAACTATGCAGAAGTGGAGGGAGCTGGAACTCTCCGCAGTTCTTACAATTATGACACATATCTTACTACAGGCTCACGCACCAGTGACTTCAAGTTCATCACATCTTACAATGACACCACACTTACTGCTGGTGGAACTTTGGAAAAAGTTAAAAATGAGACTTTATCTGCAAGTTTGATTACACTTAATACAGGAGAGGGACATGAGGTAAGATAAGCCGTTGGTTCCTATTTTTTGTTTGTTGGATTTATATTTTTCTTTAAGCTTGTCATTGCACTGAAGATTATATCCTGCTATTTTTTATTTAATGTGATAGTTTTACTGATGGTTGTCTAAAAACATTTCTTCCATTCTGATTTATCTTTTTTATAATGAGTACATGCTTACTGATGGTGAAAAAGATAAATTTGATTTAAATATAATTCATCTTTCTGTTGGAAATAATAACTTCTTTGTAAGGCTATTCCATTATTATTATTATTTTTAAAGATTTTCACTCAGGGATTTGTTTTATGTTGTGAACAGCAATTCTGCATTATTAAGGTTTGTTGAGCTCATTTCCCTAATCTCTGTGAGTCAACATTTTTGTTAATTTTGTGTAAGAAATACAATGCATTGGCAATTGATTAAGAAGAATAAATTGTGGGATTCTTATATTGCATCATCATTTCCACACGGGTTGTTATGCAGTTCAAATGTTTCAGTCTAATAATAATAATTTGTTTTCTAGAATTCAATTAACATAATCTTTTAAATATGAGTGAACTGTATCATTGTGCTGTTGTGAATGAGTTCAATAATCGATCAAGTAGGAGCACTTGAATGGACTATAACATCAACAACAATAATTGTTTTTTTGCACACAACTCGAGAAAGCGATATATTTAATTTTTCACAATTTAAGAGCTTTATGAGTTTTATTATTATTGTTAAATACTATAGCCACACTCTCATGATGTGTCATTTAAAAATATCAGTTTGCATCTCCCAAAGAAGAACTGACAGTGTTAACTATTGGTCAGCTCGGTGAACCTTGTGCCTCATATAACATTCAGGTTCTTACAAAAGGACAACTTCTCATTTTGATTTTGGCAATCACCACATTCATACAGCAGGATAACTTTTAGTTTAATTCTATTTATTAAGATTATGTTGGGACAGATGTACAGTATCTTAACCTCCAATGATCATGGGGTCAATATTTTGTCTTATTCCTTTGTCTGTTGTTCGATGCTGGGCACTTGCCAAGCCTATTTAACATACTCCATATCAAAGGAGAGGAGACAAGTCTTGTAGCAGCACATATTGCAGCAGATCTTAGTTTGGATGTTAAAATCGTTTAGACAGGAAAGTAAGATTGAACATTGTTAACAGCGGAAAACTATTCATGGCTTTTGATACAGCATTGGAAAAATGACTGGAGCATAGTTTTTTGACTGAAAGAATTTTTGTGGTTTAAGAGTGTCATGCAAAATAAAATACGGTCTTGTATACGAGAAGCTTTTAAAAGTGCATATTGTTAAGCCTGACTAAGCCGGGTTAGATTTGTTAGTTTTTGTTAATGCAAATTTCAACATAAAAAAAAGTAATACAATTAAAATGCACAAACTAAACACATCTGAAAGTATGACAGAGTAAGGAGATGACCAATAACATGTCCTGGACAGAGACAAGATTTTATATCAAAACAAAATGTACGTGGCATCATGACAACATTTTAGGCACATGTATACGCTTTGGCACTCATCATACAACAATCAACATAAGATAAATTTACAATTGTCGAATTTTGAATATTTATGTGCTCTCTATATGAGAATATTATCTCAACTTGTTGTTAGTCCACCATTTACTGTATATAATATAATGAAGACTGTTTCAGATGAGTAAAACTAACATCAATGCAATGTTCTGTGGATGAAAAATAACTTATTTTATTGTACAATATAATAAGTGATATGTGGAAGGTAAACTTCTATAAGAAAAAACATTAATGTGCAGAAATTTGATGAAAATCTAATCACGTTTAATATATAATATATATTCAAATATATATTACGATATATTGTATCTGAATGTATATACTGTATGTCTCATCTGCACGAGTTCACTTCAGTCATAGAATTGAATCAGCAAATCGTCTTCAATTTTAATGCCGCAAAGTGACTTAAGTGTGATTGTATGAATGTCTGGATTATTTTAGGGATTTGACGTGGAGCATTTTTATAAGGATTTTATTACTGCATGTGTTATGAAAATATTTACTCAGTTATCATAGTACATGTAACTGTATCATTTTATTTGGAACGTGTCACGCATTGTTTGTTTGTGATTCTATCATCCAGTTCGTAAAAATGAGCTATTTTACATTTAATATTATTTATACATCCCCAAATTCCATGTCATACCGTGAATTTACTATGAAACATGTGATATTACAGCATTTGGAAAACCGTTTGCTTTTTTTGTTTTATTGGGAGATTGTGATAATGTTATATATCACACCTCTACTTTAGCAAACAAGTGTTTTAGAGAACAAATCCTGTAAAGTGACGCAGTGTATACTATGAACAGTATCGCAGAAACTCGTTCGAAAATGCTATGGCAAATAGGTAAAAGGATTGGTATGAGGGTGTAGGAAATAGCACTTGCAGTACTCTACATATACTCAAAGAGTCGCTGTTTACCGAGGAACAACCAATAATTCTCACCACCCAGGAAGAGTAATGTTCCAGCTTTCCCTGAGACCGAAAATCATTGTTACAGAAGCTTGTGTTCACTGAGGACTGTACTCAGAATACAGCACCATTTTAGCACACACCTTTGTTTAAAATGAGAATGGAAACGATATCTTCATCTTCGATATTATGTCGTTTGGCATGGGTATTCATCATCATTCACGCTGTTAGGACAGATTTAAGCTACACATTCCCGGAAGAAACGAAGCAGCAATATGTGATCGGAAATATAGCAAAGGATCTCGGACTTGACGTGAAAAGATTGTCTGCTCGTAAAGCTCGAATAGAGACGGAAGGCAGCACTAAACGGTACTGCGACATTAATTTGAATAGTGGAAATCTTCTCGTAAGGGAAACAATAGACCGAGAAAAGCTTTGTGGGTCGAAGATCTCTTGCATTTACAATTATGAGCTTGTGTTGGAAAATCCTCTTGAAGTGCACCGCATTTCACTGCAGATTGAGGACATAAACGACAACGCGCCGAGATTCCCTAATGGTCGGATAATGTTTGATATCCGGGAATCAGCAGATAAAGGAGAACGTTTCCCTTTGGATGAAGCTCACGACTCTGACATAGGCCAAAACGCGATTCAGGGATATTCACTTGAAAGAAATAGTCATTTTGTTTTGTCAGTTAAAGAAAATTCGGATGGAGGAAAATATGCTGAACTGATTTTGGATAAGCAGCTGGATCGTGAACTGATGGATGAAATAGATTTAATATTTACTGCAATTGATGGAGGGACTCCACAGAGGTCTGGTACTGCTCTTATCCACATCAATGTACTTGATGCTAATGACAATAGCCCGGTTTTTAGTCAGTCTGTGTATAAGGTGACTCTGGCTGAAAACACACCGTTGGGTGCAGAAGTAATTACAGTGAGCGCTACAGACGCTGATGAGGGCGTGAACGGAGAGGTCAGTTATGAATTTAGTCGAATATCTGACACAGCAGCAAACATATTTTCTATCGACAAGACAACTGGTCATATTACAGTAAAAGGAAATATTGACTATGAAGAAGAATCTACATATGAATTAAGAGTTCAGGCTAAAGATGGTCCTGGCTTAGCATCCACTGCCAAAATTATTATAGACATTACTGATGTAAATGATAACTCACCCAAAATTATTCTTAAATCACTAAATGACCCCATTCCTGAGAATTGTGAGAAAGGAACTGAAGTCGCCTAATTAATGTTCAGGATAAGATTCAGGAGATAATCAAAAGTCAGATGTTCCATTCAAGAAAATGTTCCTTTCCAGTTGAACCCATCTATTAAAAACTATTTTCTATAGTGACCACAAGCTTATTAGATAGAGAGAGGACATCAGATTATAATATAACAATCACTGCTACTGATGGAGGCTCTCCACCTTTATCAACATCCATAACCTTCCATCTATCTGTATCTGACATCAATGACAATCCACGGTCTTTGAGCAGTTGTCCTACACTGCATATGTAACAGAAAACAATAAACCAGGAACATCTATTAGTGCTGTTATTGCAAGAGATCCAGACTGGAGGCAGAATGGTACAGTACTGTATTCTCTGGTGCCCAGTGAGATAAATAGTGTTCCACTGTCATCATTATATCCATTAATTCAGATACTGGAGTGATCCATGCTGTGAGATCATTTGATTATGAAAATTCAGAGACTTTAAAGTCCTGGTTGCAGCCAGAGACAATGGTTCTCCTCCACTCAGCAGCAATGTCACTTTGAGTGTCTTTATATCAGATGAGAATGATAATGCTCCACAGATTTTATATCCTGCTCCAGAGGGAAAGTCTTTGATGACTGAGATGGTCCCTAAAACTGCCCTCTCTGGCTCTCTGTTATCCAAAGTGATTGCTGTGGATGCTGATTCTGGACAAAATGCATGGTTGTCATATCAGATCGTTAAATCTACTGATCCAGGGCTTTTCACTATTGGTCTCCATAGTGGAGAGATCAGGGCTCAGAGGGACATTACTGAATCTGACAGCATGAAACAGAACCTTGTTATCTCAGTGAAAGATAATGGACAGCCACCTCTCTCTGCTACGTGTTCTGTATATTTACTTATTTCTGATAATCTTGCTGAAGTTCCAGAACTTAAAGACATGACTTATGAGGAGAGCAATTCCAAACTAACTTTCTATTTGATCATCGCCCTGGTTTCGGTCTCCACCTTCTTCCTGACTTTCATTATTCTGATCCTGGCTGTGAGGTTTTGCCACAGGAGAAAACCCAGACTGTTGTTTGATGGAGCAGTGGCCATTCCCAGTGCATATCTCCCTCCCAACTATGCAGAAGTGGAGGGAGCTGGAACTCTCCGCAGTTCTTACAATTATGACACATATCTTACTACAGGCTCACGCACCAGTGACTTCAAGTTCATCACATCTTACAATGACACCACACTTACTGCTGGTGAAACTTTGGAAAAAGTTAAAAATGAGACTTTATCTGCAAGTTTGATTACACTAAATACAGGAGAGGGACATGAGGTAAGATAAGCTGTTGGTTCCTATTTTTTTATTTTTGGATTTATATTTCCTTCTTTAAGCTTTTCATTGCACTGAAGAATATATCCTGCTATTTTTTATTTAATGTGATAGTTTTACTGATGGTTGTCTAAAAACATTTGTTCCATTCTGATTTATCTATTTTATAATGAGTACATGCTTACTGATGGTGAAAAAGATCAATTTGATTTATGTATAATTCATCTTTCTGTTGGAATTAATAACTTCTTTGTAAGGCTATTCCATTATTATTATTATTTTAAAGATTTTCACTCAGGGATTTGTTTTATGTTGTGAACAGCAATTCTGCATTATTAAGGTTTGTTGAGCTCATTTCCCTAATCTCTGTGAGTCAACATTTTTGTTAATTTACTGTAAGAAATACAATGCATTGGCAATTGATTAAGAAGAATACATTGTGGGATTCTTATATTGCATCGTCATTTCCACACGGGTTGTTATGCAGTTTAAATGTTGCAGTCTGATAATAATAAATTGTTTTCTAGAATTTAATTAACATAATCTTTTAAATATGAGTAAACTGTATCATTGTGCTGTTGTGAATGAGTTCAATAATCGATCAAGTAGGAGCACTTGAATGGACTATAACAACAACTATAATTGTTTTTTTGCACACAACTCGAGACAGCGATATATATATTCTTTTTCACAAATTAAGAGCTTTATGAGTTTTATTATTATTGTTTAATACTATATCCATAATCTCATGATGTCATTTAAAAATATCAGTTTGCATCTTCCAAAAAAGAACTGACAGTGTTAACTATTGGTCAGCTCGGTGAACGTTTTGCTTCATATAATATTCAGGTTCTTACAAAAGGACATCATCTCATTTTGATTTTGGCAATAACCACATTCATACAGCAGGATAACTTTTAGTTCACTTCTATTTATTAAGATTATGTTGGGACAGATGTACAGTATCTTAACCTCCAATGATCATGGGGTAAAATTTTTTTGCCTTATTCGTTTGTCTGTTGTTCAATGCTGGGCACTTGCCAAGCCTATTTAACATACTCCATATTGAAGAAGAGAAGACAAGGCTCATAGCAGCACATATTGCTGCAGATCTTAGTTTGTATGTTAAAATTGTTTAGACAGGAAAGTAAGATTGAACATTGATGGTAGCGGAAAACTATTCATGGCTTTTGATACAGCATTGGAAAAATGACTGGAGCATAGTTTTTTGACTGAAAGAATTTTTGTGGTTTAAAAGTGTCATGCAAAATAAAATACAGTCCTGTACACGAGAAGTTTTTAAAATAGCATATTGTTAAGCCTGACTAAGCCGGGTTAGATTTGTTAGTTTTTGTTAATGCAAATTTCTACATCAAAAAAAAATAATGCAATTAAAATGCACAAACTAAACATATCTGAAAGTATGACAGAGTAAGGAGATGACCAATAACATGTCCTGGACAAAGACAAGATTTTATATCAAAACAAAATGTGCATGGCATCATGACCATATTTTAGGCACATGTTATATGCTTTGGCACTCATCATACAACAATCAACATAAGCTAAATTTACAATTGTCGAAATTTGAATATTTAGTTGCTCTCTATATGAGAATATTATCTCAACTTGTTGTTAGTCCACCATTTACTGTATATAATATAATGAAGACTGTTTCAGATGAGTAAAACTAACATCAATGCAATGTTCTGTGGATGAAAAATAACTTATTTTATTGTACAATATTATAAGCTGCTGTGATATGAGGAAGGTAAACTTCTATAAGAGAAAACATTAATATGCAGAAATTTGATGAAAATCTAATCACGTTTAATATATAATATATATTCAAATATATATTACGATATATTGTATCTGAATGTATATACTGTATGTCTCATCTGCACAAGTTCACTTCAGTCATAGAATTGAATCAGCAAATCGTCTTCAATTTTAATGTTGCAAAGTGACTTAAGTGTGATTGTATGAATGTCTGGATTATTTTAGGGTTTTGACGTGGAAATTTTTATAAGGATTTTATTACTGCATGTGTTATGAAAATATTTACTCATTTATCATAGTACATGTAACTGTATCATTTTATTTGGAACGTGTCACGCATTGTTTGTTTGTGATTCTATCATTCCGTTCGTAAAATAAGCTAATTTAAATTTAATAGTATTTATACATCTCCAAATTCCATTTCATACCGTGAATTTGCTGTGAAACAACAGTTGATATTACAGCATTTGGAAAACTGTTTGCTTTTTGTGTTATTGGGAGATTGTGATAATGTTATATATCACACCTCTACATTAGCAAACAAGTGTTTTAGAGAACAAATCCTGTAAAGTGACGCAGTGTATACTATGAACAGTATCGCAGAAACTCGTTCGAAAATGCTATGGCAAATAGGTAAAATGATTGGTATGAGGGTGTAGGAAATAGCACTTGCAGTACTCTACATATACTCAAAGAGTCGCTGTTTACCGAGGAACAACCAATAATTCTCACCACCCAGGAAGAGTAATGTTCCAGCTTTCCCTGAGACCGAAAATCATTGTTACAGAAGCTTGTGTTCACTGAGGACTGTACTCCAGAATACAGCACCATTTTAGCACACACCTTTGTTTAAAATGAGAATGGAAACGATATCTTCATCTTCGATATTATGTCGTTTGGCATGGGTATTCATCATCATTCACGCTGTTAGGACAGATTTAAGCTACACATTCCGGAAGAAACGAAGCAGCAATATGTGATCGGAAATATAGCAAAGGATCTTGGACTTGACGTGAAAAGATTGTCTGCTCGTAAAGCTCGAATAGAGACGGAAGGCAGCACTAAACGGTACTGCGACATTAATTTGAATAGTGGAAATCTTCTCGTAAGGGAAACAATAGACCGAGAAAAGCTTTGTGGGTCGAAGATCTCTTGCATTTACAATTATGAGCTTGTGTTGGAAAATCCTCTTGAAGTGCATCGCATTTCACTGCAGATTGAGGACATAAACGACAACGCGCCGAGATTCCCTAATAATCGGATAATGTTTGATATCAATGAATTAGCCTATAAAGGAGAACGTTTCCCTTTGGATGAAGCTCACGACTCTGACATAGGCCAAAACGCGATTCAGGAATATTCACTTGAAAGAAATGCTCATTTTGTTTTGTCAATTAAAGAAAACGCGGACGGAGGAAAATATGCTGAACTGATTTTGGATAAAGAGCTGGATCGTGAACAGACGAAGGAAATAGATTTAATATTTACTGCGATTGATGGAGGGACTCCACAGAGGTCTGGTACTGCTCTTATCCACATCAATGTTCTTGATGCTAATGACAATAGCCCGGTTTTTAGTCAGTCTGTGTATAAGGTGACTCTGGCTGAAAACACACCGTTGGGTGCAGAAGTAGTTACAGTGAGCGCTACAGACGCTGATGAGGGCGTGAACGGAGAGGTCAGTTATGAATTTAGTCGAATATCTGATACAGCAGCAAACATATTTTCTATCGACAAGACAACTGGTTATATTACAGTAAAAGGAAATATTGACTATGAAGAAGAATCTACATATGAATTAAGAGTTCAGGCTAAAGATGGTCCTGGCTTAGCATCCACTGCCAAAATTATTATAGACATTACTGATGTAAATGATAACTCACCCAAAATTATTCTTAAATCACTAAATGACCCCATTCCTGAGAATTGTGAGAAAGGAACTGAAGTCGCCCTAATTAATGTTCAGGATAACGATTCAGGAGATAATCAAAAAGTCAGATGTTCCATTCAAGAAAATGTTCCTTTCCAGTTGAACCCATCTATTAAAAACTATTTTTCTATAGTGACCACAAGCTTATTAGATAGAGAGAGGACATCAGATTATAATATAACAATCACTGCTACTGATGGAGGCTCTCCACCTTTATCAACATCCATAACCTTCCATCTATCTGTATCTGACATCAATGACAATCCACCGGTCTTTGAGCAGTTGTCCTACACTGCATATGTAACAGAAAACAATAAACCAGGAACATCTATTAGTGCTGTTATTGCAAGAGATCCAGACTGGAGGCAGAATGGTACAGTACTGTATTCTCTGGTGCCCAGTGAGATAAATAGTGTTCCACTGTCATCATTTATATCCATTAATTCAGATACTGGAGTGATCCATGCTGTGAGATCATTTGATTATGAAAAATTCAGAGACTTTAAAGTCCTGGTTGCAGCCAGAGACAATGGTTCTCCTCCACTCAGCAGCAATGTCACTTTGAGTGTCTTTATATCAGATGAGAATGATAATGCTCCACAGATTTTATATCCTGCTCCAGAGGGAAAGTCTTTGATGACTGAGATGGTCCCTAAAACTGCCCTCTCTGGCTCTCTGTTATCCAAAGTGATTGCTGTGGATGCTGATTCTGGACAGAATGCATGGTTGTCATATCAGATCGTTAAATCTACTGATCCAGGGCTTTTCACTATTGGACTCCATAGTGGAGAGATCAGGACTCAGAGGGACATTACTGAATCTGACAGCATGAAACAGAACCTTGTTATCTCAGTGAAAGATAATGGACAGCCACCTCTCTCTGCTACGTGTTCTGTATATTTACTTATTTCTGATAATCTTGCTGAAGTTCCAGAACTTAAAGACATGACTTATGAGGAGAGCAATTCCAAACTAACTTTCTATTTGATCATCGCCCTGGTTTCGGTCTCCACCTTCTTCCTGACTTTCATTATTCTGATTCTGGCTGTGAGGTTTTGCCACAGGAGAAAACCCAGACTGTTGTTTGATGGAGCAGTGGCCATTCCCAGTGCATATCTCCCTCCCAACTATGCAGAAGTGGAGGGAGCTGGAACTCTCCGCAGTTCTTACAATTATGACACATATCTTACTACAGGCTCACGCACCAGTGACTTCAAGTTCATCACATCTTACAATGACACCACACTTACTGCTGGTGAAACTTTGGAAAAAGTTAAAAATGAGACTTTATCTGCAAGTTTGATTACACTAAATACAGGAGAGGGACATGAGGTAAGATAAGCTGTTGGTTCCTATTTTTTTATTTTTGGATTTATATTTCCTTCTTTAAGCTTTTCATTGCACTGAAGAATATATCCTGCTATTTTTTATTTAATGTGATAGTTTTACTGATGGTTGTCTAAAAACATTTGTTCCATTCTGATTTATCTATTTTATAATGAGTACATGCTTACTGATGGTGAAAAGATCAATTTGATTTATGTATAATTCATCTTTCTGTTGGAATTAATAACTTCTTTGTAAGGCTATTCCATTATTATTATTTTTTAAAGATTTCCACTCAGTTTCCAAGGGATTTGTTTTATGTTGTGAACAGCAATTCTGCATTATTAAGGTTTGTTGAGCTCATTTCCCTAATCTCTGTGAGTCAACATTTTTGTTAATTTACTGTAAGAAATACAATGCATTGGCAATTGATTAAGAAGAATACATTGTGGGATTCTTATATTGCATCGTCATTTCCACACGGGTTGTTATGCAGTTTAAATGTTGCAGTCTGATAATAATAAATTGTTTTCTAGAATTTAATTAACATAATCTTTTAAATATGAGTAAACTGTATCATTGTGCTGTTGTGAATGAGTTCAATAATCGATCAAGTAGGAGCACTTGAATGGACTATAACAACAACTATAATTGTTTTTTTGCACACAACTCGAGACAGCGATATATATATTCTTTTTCACAAATTAAGAGCTTTATGAGTTTTATTATTATTGTTTAATACTATATCCATAATCTCATGATGTCATTTAAAAATATCAGTTTGCATCTTCCAAAAAAGAACTGACAGTGTTAACTATTGGTCAGCTCGGTGAACGTTTTGCTTCATATAATATTCAGGTTCTTACAAAGGACATCATCTCATTTTGATTTTGGCAATAACCACATTCATACAGCAGGATAACTTTTAGTTCACTTCTATTTATTAAGATTATGTTGGGACAGATGTACAGTATCTTAACCTCCAATGATCATGGGGTAAAATTTTTTTGCCTTATTCGTTTGTCTGTTGTTCAATGCTGGGCACTTGCCAAGCCTATTTAACATACTCCATATTGAAGAAGAGAAGACAAGGCTCATAGCAGCACATATTGCTGCAGATCTTAGTTTGTATGTTAAAATTGTTTAGACAGGAAAGTAAGATTGAACATTGATGGTAGCGGAAAACTATTCATGGCTTTTGATACAGCATTGGAAAAATGACTGGAGCATAGTTTTTTGACTGAAAGAATTTTTGTGGTTTAAAAGTGTCATGCAAAATAAAATACAGTCCTGTACACGAGAAGCTTTTAAAATAGCATATTGTTAAGCCTGACTAAGCCGGGTTAGATTTGTTAGTTTTTGTTAATGCAAATTTCTACATCAAAAAAAAATAATGCAATTAAAATGCACAAACTAAACATATCTGAAAGTATGACAGAGTAAGGAGATGACCAATAACATGTCCTGGACAAAGACAAGATTTTATATCAAAACAAAATGTGCATGGCATCATGACCATATTTTAGGCACATGTTATATGCTTTGGCACTCATCATACAACAATCAACATAAGCTAAATTTACAATTGTCGAAATTTGAATATTTAGTTGCTCTCTATATGAGAATATTATCTCAACTTGTTGTTAGTCCACCATTTACTGTATATAATATAATGAAGACTGTTTCAGATGAGTAAAACTAACATCAATGCAATGTTCTGTGGATGAAAAATAACTTATTTTATTGTACAATATTATAAGCTGCTGTGATATGAGGAAGGTAAACTTCTATAAGAGAAAACATTAATATGCAGAAATTTGATGAAAATCTAATCACGTTTAATATATAATATATATTCAAATATATATTACGATATATTGTATCTGAATGTATATACTGTATGTCTCATCTGCACAAGTTCACTTCAGTCATAGAATTGAATCAGCAAATCGTCTTCAATTTTAATGTTGCAAAGTGACTTAAGTGTGATTTGTATGAATGTCTGGATTATTTTAGGGTTTTTGACGTGGAAATTTTTTATAAGGATTTTATTACTGCATGTGTTATGAAAATATTTACTCATTTATCATAGTACATGTAACTGTATCATTTTATTTGGAACGTGTCACGCATTGTTTGTTTGTGATTCTATCATTCCGTTCGTAAAAATAAGCTAATTTAAATTTAATAGTATTTATACATCTCCAAATTCCATTTCATACCGTGAATTTGCTGTGAAACAACAGTTGATATTACAGCATTTGGAAAACTGTTTGCTTTTTTGTGTTATTGGGAGATTGTGATAATGTTATATATCACACCTCTACATTAGCAAACAAGTGTTTTAGAGAACAAATCCTGTAAAGTGACGCAGTGTATACTATGAACAGTATCGCAGAAACTCGTTCGAAAATGCTATGGCAAATAGGTAAAATGATTGGTATGAGGGTGTAGGAAATAGCACTTGCAGTACTCTACATATACTCAAAGAGTCGCTGTTTACCGAGGAACAACCAATAATTCTCACCACCCAGGAAGAGTAATGTTCCAGCTTTCCCTGAGACCGAAAATCATTGTTACAGAAGCTTGTGTTCACTGAGGACTGTACTCCAGAATACAGCACCATTTTAGCACACACCTTTGTTTAAAATGAGAATGGAAACGATATCTTCATCTTCGATATTATGTCGTTTGGCATGGGTATTCATCATCATTCACGCTGTTAGGACAGATTTAAGCTACACATTCCCGGAAGAAACGAAGCAGCAATATGTGATCGGAAATATAGCAAAGGATCTTGGACTTGACGTGAAAAGATTGTCTGCTCGTAAAGCTCGAATAGAGACGGAAGGCAGCACTAAACGGTACTGCGACATTAATTTGAATAGTGGAAATCTTCTCGTAACGGAAACAATAGACCGAGAAAAGCTTTGTGGGTCGAAGATCTCTTGCATTTACAATTATGAGCTTGTGTTGGAAAATCCTCTTGAAGTGCACCGCATTTCACTGCAGATTGAGGACATAAACGACAACGCGCCGAGATTCCCTAATAATCGGATAATGTTTGATATCAATGAATTAGCCTATAAAGGAAAACGTTTCCCTTTGGATGAAGCTCACGACTCTGACATAGGCCAAAACGCGGTTCAGGGATATTTACTTGAAAGAAATGCTCATTTTGTTTTGTCAATTAAAGAAAACGCGGACGGAGGAAAATATGCTGAACTGATTTTGGATAAAGAGCTGGATCGTGAACAGACGAAGGAAATAGATTTAATATTTACTGCGATTGATGGAGGGACTCCACAGAGGTCTGGCACTGCACTTATCCACATCAATGTTCTTGATGCTAATGACAATACCCCGGTTTTTAGTCAGTCTGTGTATAAGGTTACTCTGGCTGAAAACACACCGTTGGGTGCAGAAGTAGTTACAGTGAGCGCTACAGACGCTGATGAGGGCGTGAACGGAGAGGTCAGTTATGAATTTAGTCGAATATCTGATACAGCAGCAAACATATTTTCTATCGACAAGACAACTGGTTATATTACAGTAAAAGGAAATATTGACTATGAAGAAGAATCTACATATGAATTAAGAGTTCAGGCTAAAGATGGTCCTGGCTTAGCATCCACTGCCAAAATTATTATAGACATTACTGATGTAAATGATAACTCACCCAAAATTATTCTTAAATCACTAAATGACCCCATTCCTGAGAATTCTGTGAAAGGATCCGAAGTCGCCCTAATTAATGTTCAGGATAATGATTCAGGAGATAATCAAAAAGTCAGATGTTCCATTCAAGAAAATGTTCCTTTCCAATTGAACCCATCTATTAAAAACTATTTTTCTATAGTGACCACAAGCTTATTAGATAGAGAGAGGACATCAGATTATAATATAACAATTACTGCTACTGATGGAGGCTCTCCACCTTTATCAACATCCATGACCTTCCATCTATCTGTATCTGACATCAATGACAATCCACCGGTCTTTGAGCAGCTGTCATACACTGCATATGTAGCAGAAAACAATAAACCAGGAACCTCTATTAGTTCTGTTATTGCAAGAGATCCAGACTGGAGGCAGAATGGTACAGTACTGTATTCTCTGGTGCCCAGTGAGATAAATGGTGTTCCACTGTCATCATTCGTATCCATTAATTCAGATACTGGAGTGATCCATGCTGTGAGATCATTTGATTATGAAAAATTCAGAGACTTTAAAGTCCTGGTTGCAGCCAGAGACAATGGTTCTCCTCCACTCAGCAGCAATGTGACTGTGAGTGTGTTCATATCAGATGAGAATGATAATGCTCCACAGATTTTATATCCTGCTTCAGAGGGAAAGTCTTTGATGACTGAGATGGTCCCTAAAACTGCCCTCTCTGGCTCTCTGTTATCCAAAGTGATCGCTGTGGATGCTGATTCTGGACAAAATGCATGGTTGTCATATCAGATCGTTAAATCTACTGATCCAGGGCTTTTTACTATTGGTCTCCATAGTGGAGAAATCAGGGCTCAGAGGGACATTACTGAATCTGACAGCATGAAACAGAACCTTGTTATCTCAGTAAAAGATAATGGACAGCCACCTCTCTCTGCTACGTGTTCTGTATATTTACTTATTTCTGATAATCTTGCTGAAGTTCCAGAACTTAAAGACATGACTTATGAGGAGAGCAATTCCAAACTAACTTTCTATTTGATCATCGCTCTGGTTTCTGTTTCCACCTTCTTCCTGACTTTCATTATTCTGATCCTGGCTGTGAGGTTTTGCCACAGGAGAAAACCCAGACTGTTGTTTGATGGAGCAGTGGCCATTCCCAGTGCATATCTCCCTCCCAACTATGCAGAAGTGGAGGGAGCTGGAACTCTCCGCAGCTCTTACAATTATGACACATATCTAACTACAGGGTCACGCACCAGTGACTTCAAGTTCATCACATCTTACAATGACACCACACTTACTGCTGGTGAAACTTTGGAAAAAGTAAAAAATGAGACTTTATCTGCAAGTTTGATTACACTAAATACAGGAGAGGGACATGAGGTAAGATAAGCCTTTGTTACCAATTTTTTTTTTTTTTTTTTCTTTCTTTCTTTCATTTTTTCTTTTAGCTTTTCATTGCACTGAAGAATATATCCAGCAATTTTTTATTTTGTGATAGTTTTACTGATAGTTGTCTAAAAAAAATTTCTTCCATTCTGATTGATCTATTTTATAATGACTACACTCTTTCTGATGGTGAAAAAGATCAATGTAACAAGAATATTTCATCCATCTGTTTAAATAATAACTTCTTTTTAAGGCAATTCCTTTTTTTTTTTTTTTTTTTTTAAGATTTTGACTCAGTTTTTGAGGGATTTGTTTTATGTTGTGAACAGCAATTCTGCATTATTAAGGTTTGTTTAGCAAATTTGCCTAATCTCTGTAAGTCAACATTTTTTTGTTAATTTTGTGTAAGAAATACAATGCATTGGCAATTGATTAAGAAGAATACATTGTGGGATTCTTATATTGCATAGTCATTTCTGCACATGTTGTTATGCAGTTAAAATGTTTGTCTGATAATAATAATTTGTTTTCTAGAATTCAAGGAACATAATCTTTTAAATATGAGTGAAATGCACATTGTGCTGTTGTGAATGTGTTCAATAATTGATCAGGTAGGAGCACTTGAATGGACTATAACAACAACTATAATTGTTTTTTTGCACACAACTCGAGACAGCGATATATATTTTTTTCCCACAAATTAAGAGCTTTGAGTTTTATTATTATTGTTTAATACTATATCCATACTCTCATGATGTGTCATTTAAAAATATCAGTTTGCATCTCCTAAAAAAAACCTGACATTTGTTAACTATTGGTCAGCTCGTTTAATCTTGTGCTTCATATAACATTCAGGTTCTTACAAAAGGACAACATATAATTTTGATTTTGACAATAACCACATTCATACAGCAGGATAACTTTTATTTTAATTCTATTTATTAAGATTATGTTGGAACAGATGTACAGACAGGAAAGTAAGATTGAACATTGATGGTAGTGGAAAACTATTCATGGCTTTTGATACAGCATTGGAAAACTGACTGAAGCATAGTTTTTTGACTGAAAGAATTTTTGTTGTTTGAGTGTCATGCAAAATAAAATACAGTATTGTACTCGAGAAGCTTTTAAAATTGCATTCTGTCACTGTCTAAATTGAGCATATCACTAACAATATGCCACAGATTTTCACAGACACCCTTAAGCTTGAGATACAAGAATTGGCAATTAATGGGATTGTGTTTTGTTTTTGGTTAAGGCTCACAATGCAGATGTTGGACAAAACTCAGTTCAAAGATATTCCTTCAAGACAAATGATTATTTCTCTTCAAACTTTGTAACTATTGGAGGTTGTGGTAAATACATAGAATTAATTTTGAGCAAAGTATACTGTAAAAAAAAATATATATCCAATAAAATTCTTACAGCAACTGATGCAGAGACTGATGACACATATTGTCACTGAGACACATATCTACAGTAACTATAGAATCACGCACTAATGACTTCTTCATTTCTTACAATGATAACACACTTTCTGCTAGTGGAATTATAAACGAGTGTCGAAATGATTAAAAACAAGCAACTTTTTTGACATGGAAGAATTCATTTATATAAGAAAAAAATAGGTTCACAGCTTACTTGGTTTTTTTCTAGTTTTTCCCATTGTTCTTATTTATTGAACCTGTTCTGCAAAGTCAAACTGGTATGGGACTAAAGTCATGTGTATGCTCAACATGATACTGTAAGAAATTACAAAGAGTATGCAAATACAGTTTATAACTGATCTTAAATTGCTATTCATGCTCTGCTTTTGCGCTTGTAGTTTACCTTATTCACTATTAAAAATAAAAACTGTAGTTTACATGCATAGAAACGTACCTACAATATTCAGTAGAAGTTGTTTTGTCACATTCAAATACACATTCCAGAGCAGATAAATGAAAGCTTCATTTATTAAGATTAAGCAGAATTTGAGACATGTGACCAAAAAAATAAAAAAATAAAAAAACAAGACATGTGGTCAGGTAAAGGGATTTAATCAGCATACACAAGGCTAGAGAAAGAATAATGAAAAACACAATCAACATTAAAAACAAACAAAAAAATATTTTGCAGGAGCTATTTTTAATGGCAGGTAAATTTGTGTGTAGTGTAATTAATTTTATTTGGCTTTTCTGTCTAAAAAAGGCATTTTTTTAGCAATTTAGTTCACCATTGTAAATGATTCTACATGAGTCACCCGGACCGGGGCAGACTTTAATCTAGGTAAGAGATTATAAATTGTACCAAACATTTGTGATCAATGTAATAATAAGACCTTTTCTGTTTTGGTTTTTTTTTTATGTTAAAATGAATATATTTTATTACAATGTAGGCCAAAAACAAAATAACAAATCCGAAAAAAAAAAATTTAAATACAAAAACAAGATAACAAATCCGAAAACAGAACGACAATTTAGACAAACCGGAAAAGGTAGGTATAGTTTGTGAATGGAACACACACCGATCATTGGACGAGACACCTGTCATTTCAGATATACAGGAACTACAACAGTTTTATCTTTTCTTTTTAATTTTTTTTATTAAGTAATTAGCCATACACAAACAAAGTGGCAATACCAAGTACAATTTACATTACAATACACAGAACAGGTGCATGTAAATACAAATATATACACAAATATTTAGGGAAAAAAAAGGGAGAAAAAATAGATGAAATGCGCAAACTGATTAAACTCATTTAAAGTAATCATGGCACAGAAGGCAGACGACAAGAAGACAAGATTGTAATCAAAAGAAAATGCGCGTAGCAACGTGAATACATTAGACGGAAGTGCGCGCTTTAACGCTGACAATACAGTAATCATCACGAGGGAAATAAGTCACAATTTTCACATTTCAAATATTTATTTGCTTTCTCTATATGTTCTCTCTTTATACATATTCTCTCTCTCTCTCTCTCTCTCTCTCTTATATATGTATTGTAAATATGCATAATTTCGACGTGTATGTTAGAGTCCACTCTTACAGTATTTAATATGTTGAAAATTGTTTCAGCACCACGGGCTGAAAGACAGCACCAAAAGCGGCTTTGTCCAGATTAGTGGCATTTATATGAATGTAACGTATTGTGAACTAAAAATATTTTATTTATTGTACCATGTGTTAAGATGGGGCAAATGAGGAAAGTAATCTGCTATAGGGGCGTGGAAGTATTTACTCTTTATTTTACCTTTGTTTGTGAACCTATCATCCAGTAGGAAAAAGTGAACTAATTTAAATTCCATAATGTTTATGCTTCGCCAAGTAACGTTTTATGCTGTAAATTAATAAAAAAAACTGGTGATATTACAGGAGGTGGAAATTTTCTTTAGTGTTATAAAGAGGTTGTGATTATATTTAACTAACACGACTTCATTTTAGCAATCTAGTGTTTTGGATAACAAATGTTGCAAATTGACACCATGTATAATATGAAACTCTAGCTTATGGCAAATAGATGAAAGATTGGATACGTGTGTAGAAAAGAGCACGTTGCAATACTCTAAATATACTCAAAGAGTCGCTGTTTACCGAGGGACGAAAAATAAATCTCTCCACCCAGTTCGAGTAATGTTCCAGCTTTCCCTGAGACCGAGAATCATTGTTACAGAAGCTAGTATTTACTGTGGACTATATTACAGAAAACAGCATCCATTTTAGCACACACCTTTGTTTCAAATGAGAATGGTAAATATAATAACTTCATTTTCGATATTATGTTCCTTGGCTTGGGTATGCAACATTATTTGCGCTGTACGCGCAGATTTGAGCTACACCTTTCCGGAAGAAAGGAAGCAACAATATGTGATCGGAAATATAGCAAAGGATCTCGGACTTGACATAAAACGATTGTCTGCTCGTAAAGCTCGAATAGAGACAGAAGGCAGCACTAAACGGTACTGCGAAATTAATGTGAGTAATGGAAATTTGGTTGTGGCGGAAACAATAGACCGAGAGGAGCTCTGTGGGTCGAAAATTTCTTGCATTCTTAATTATGAGCTTGTGTTGGAAAATCCTCTTGATGTGCATCGCATTTCACTGGAGATTGAGGATGTAAACGACAACGCGCCGAGATTTACCAAAAAAAGGATTACGTTTAATATAATGGAATCGGCCGATAAAGGAGAACGTTTCCCTTTGGATGAAGCTCACGACTCTGACATAGGCCAAAACGCGGTTCAGGGATATTCACTTGAAAGAAATGCTCATTTTATTTTGTCAGTTAAAGAAAACGCGGACGGAGGAAAATACGCTGAACTCATTTTGGATAAAGAGCTGGATCGTGAACAGACGAAGGAAATAGATTTAATATTTACTGCGATTGATGGAGGGACTCCACAGAGGTCTGGTACTGCTCTTATCCATATCAATGTTCTTGATGTTAATGACAATACCCCGGTTTTTAGTCAGTCTGTGTATAAGGTTACTCTGGCTGAAAACTCACCGTTGGGTTCAGAAGTAATTACAGTGAGCGCTACAGACGCTGATGAGGGAGTGAACGGGGAGGTCAGTTATGAATTGAGTCGAATATCTGATAAAGCAGCAAAAATATTTTCTATTGACAAGACAACTGGTCATATTACAGTAGGCGGAAACATTGATTATGAAGAAGAAACCTCATATGAAATAAGAGTGCAGGCCATCGATGGTTCTGGTTTAGCATCCACTGCAAAATTAATTATAGACATTACTGATGTAAATGATAACGCACCCAGAATTATTCTTAAATCTCTGAATAGTCAAATATCTGAGAACAGTAGCATAAGATCAGAGGTGGCTATAATTAATGTTCAGGATAACGATTCAGGAGATAATCAAAAAGTCCGATGTTCCATTCAAGAAAATGTTCCTTTCCAAATGAACCCATCTATTAAAAACTATTTTTCTATAGTTACCACAAGCTTATTAGACAGAGAGAAGACATCCGATTATAATATAACCATCATTGCTACTGATGGAGGCTCTCCACCTTTATCAACATCCATAACCTTCCATCTATCTGTATCTGACATCAATGACAATCCACCGGTCTTTGAGCAGCTGTCATACACTGCATATGTAACAGAAAACAATAAACCAGGAACATCTATTAGTGCTGTTATTGCAAGAGATCCAGACTGGAGGCAGAATGGTACAGTACTGTATTCTCTGGTGCCCAGTGAGATACATGGAGTTCCACTGTCATCATTTGTATCCATTAATTCAGATACTGGAGTGATCCATGCTGTGAGGGCATTTGATTATGAAAAATTCAGAGACTTTAAAGTCCTGGTTTCAGCCAGAGACAATGGTTCTCCTCCACTCAGCAGCAATGTGACTGTGAGTGTGTTCATATCGGATGAGAATGATAATGCACCACAGATTTTATATCCTGCTCCAGATGGAAAGACTTTAATGACCGAGATGGTCCCTAAAGCTACTCATTCTGGATCTCTGCTTTCCAAAGTGATCGCTGTGGATGCTGACTCTGGACAAAATGCATGGTTGTCATATCAGATCATCAAATCTACTGATCCAGGACTTTTCACTATTGGTCTCCATAGTGGTGAGATCAGGACTCAGAGGGACATTATTGAATCTGACAGCATGAAACAGAATCTTGTTATCTCAGTGAAAGACAATGGACAACCTCCTCTTTCTGCTACGTGTTCTGTATATTTACTTATTTCTGATAATCTTGCTGAAGTTCCAGAACTGAAAGACATGACCTATGAGGAGAGCAATTCCAAACTGACTTTCTATTTGATCATCGCTCTGGTTTCGGTCTCCACCTTCTTCCTGACTTTCATTATTCTGATCCTGGCTGTGAGGTTTTGCCACAGGAGAAAACCCAGACTGTTGTTTGATGGAGCAGTGGCCATTCCCAGTGCATATCTCCCTCCCAACTATGCAGAAGTGGAGGGAGCTGGAACTCTCCGCAGTTCTTACAATTATGACACGTATTTAACTACAGGGTCACGCACCAGTGACTTCAAGTTCATCACATCTTACAATGACGCCACACTTACTGCTGGAGAAACTCTGAAGAACGTTAAAAATGAGACTTTATCTGCAAGTTTGATTACACTTAACAATGCAGGAGAGGAAAATGAGGTAAGATAAGCCTATGTTTCCTATTGTTTGTAGAAGCATTTCTTTTATAAATCTAATACTTTTCCTAATGTCAAAAAACATCACTACAATACTCATCAATCTATTCTAGAATTACACCACATTTACTGCTGGTGAATGAAGATCCAGTTGATTTAAGTATAATTCACGGTTTGAAGTGATCATTTCATTGAAAGATTTTGATTGAGTTTTATTGGAATTTGCTTTATGTTGTGAACGTCAATTATGTATTATTAGGGTTTGGTGATATCATGACCTTAATCTCTGTGAACCAACCTTTTTTTGTGTAAAAAATACAAAGCATTCGCAATTCACCAGAAAGAATACAATGGCTGTGCTTGATTCTTATATTTCATAGCAATTTCTGCATCATGGGTTGACGTGCTCAGGGCCAACACTAACTATAGGCAGAGTAAGCAATTGTCAAAGGCCTCAGGCTTGGATCACTGTAACTGCTTTAAAAATACTAAAGAAAAAGTAAAAGCTTTTTCAAGCAATCGTAGCTAGGCTAGAGCACTGTTTATTATTTCAAAAAAAGTACCTCATCTGTTTGCATATGTTATAAATTCCAGTAGTGTTTACATTATCATAATAGCCTGCTTTATACTTACTCTTTCTAGTTTTTAAACAAATTGTTGTATTTATCAAAAGAATGCAACTTAAGCATACAAATACTATTGAAGTTAACAATTTGTTCTGATTAGTCTCTTTCACATTCACTGTTGATTTGCTTATATAGTGCATATTTATGATTTTTAAATGCAATAGACAAAATGATTTATATTACTATATCTATAGTCTATATTGCTTCAGGAGGAGGTGAAAATTATGTCAATATCCAGCTGAAAAAAATGCATTTTACCTGCCATTTTACTGTACCGAGCAGGCAAAAAAAGTTCATTATGCACAATATTAGGTCAGTGCGTTACTGTAAATTAATTACAGAACAAATTTCAAAAATTCCTGGGTGATTGTCACTGTGTCTTTATGAATAATTCATAGTAAATTTCTTTATTATAAACCTTAAACGTACTCAAGTTAGCATTTTGAAGTAATGAGAAAAACATTAGCAAAACAAATTATTATTTTACAGTGTAGCCTAGTTAATGACATTATTTGTTTTGCCAATGGTCAAAGAATATTGATAAGATGAGCTGGTCCAGATGATCTTTCATTCTTTTTTAATTCTGTAGTCTTGATCTTAGTTAAAATGTAATTAGTATGCACATTCAAGTAAAAATATAAAAGCACTGATAATAGGTTTAGTATAAATTATTTTAAAAGTTAGAAGTTATATTTGTTTCAAGTTCTTTTTATTTATTCCAAGCGGTGAAAGGAAGAAAGTTAATTTTGATTTAGAGCCTCCAAATGTCTCGAGCCAAATCTGATTGTGCAGTTAAAATATTTCAGTCTGATAATAATAATTTGTTTTCTACAATTGAAAGAACATTCTTTTAAATATGAGTGAAACTTATCATTGTGCTGTTGTAAATTAGTCCAGTATGTACAAAACAATTTTGTATAGATTACAATATAACAATTATGGCTCTAATGAGGGAAGCCCTCCACTGTCTTCAACTAAAAAAAAAAAGATTTAGCAATTTCAGATGTGAATGACAAATCTCTAGCGAAAAATTAACCAAATATGAACCTATGTTAGTTTTGCTTTTGCAGAACACATGGCTGTCATATCAGATTATCAACCCTACTGATCTAAATATTTTTACTATTGGTATCTATAGTGAAGAGATAACTGCTCAGAGGGGCATTACTGAATCTGACAGCATGAGTAAGAATCTTGTTATCTCACTGAAAGGCAACAGACAATTCTACCTCTCTCTGCTACCTTTTCTGTACATTTACTTATTTCTGATAATCTTGCTGAAGTTCCAGACATTTAAAACATGATTTATAAGGAGGGCAATTCGAAACTTACTTTTTATATAATCATTGCATCAATTTTAATCTCCACATTCTTTCTGACTTTCATTATTCTGATGCTGGTTGTGTCACAGAGGAAAGCCCATATATAAGCTTAAGCATAAGAAATATTTACCCATCAACACGAGAGTTTTTTGTTAAAAATTCTGTGGTAATTCCTGGCCAAAGATTTTTTTTTAGTGTTTTAGTCAGAATTCAGTCAGTTCGTTTCGCCATTTAATTTGATTACTATTCATTAATATGGAAACAATCTAGTTTCAGTCCAAATGATTTTTTTTTAAACAAGACAAATGAATGTTTGACAGGGAAATGTTACAAGACAAGAATAGTATCTGTTTTGCAATATAAACCACTAATGTGCAGTTTTCTAAAGATACTCAGAGGGTCGCTCTTTACCAACAGACAAAAATTATTTAAGCTCTCCACCCATTTCATGATCTGTTCCAGTTTTCTCCTGACACCGGAGTGACACTGATGCAAAGGATTTTCTTTATTTTTGCCAGTTGATCAAAGATTAACTTAACAACTAAACCTTTTTGCATCAAGTAAATTATTATTGTGGACGTTGCAGAATGGAAAGAAAAACGTGTGTCATGTCGACGTTTATTTTGGCTTGTATTTGTATTTTCATTCACGCTGTCCGTGCGGATTTGAGCTACACATTTCCGGAAGAAACGAAGCAACAATATGTTATCGGGAATATAGCAAAGGATCTCGGACTTGACGTAAAACGATTGTCTGCTCGTAAATCTCGTATTGAGAGAGAAGGCAACACTAAACGGTACTGCGACATTAATTTGAGAAGTGGAAATTTGGTCGTGGCGGAAACAATAGACCGAGAGGAGCTCTGTGGGTCGAAGATTTCTTGCATTGTTCATTACGAGCTGGTTTTGGAAAATCCTCTTGAAGTACATCGCATTTCATTGCAGATTGACGATGTAAACGACAACGCGCCGAGATTTCCTAACGATCGGATTACATTTAACATGATGGAATCTGCCATTAAAGGAAAACGTTTCCCTTTGGATGAAGCTCACGACTCTGACATAGGCCAAAATGCGGTTCAAGGATATTCCCTTGAAAGAAATGATCATTTTGTTTTGTCAGTTGAAGAAAACGCGGACGGGGGAAAATATGCTGAACTGATTTTGGATAAAGAGCTGGATCGTGAACATACAAAGGAAATAGATTTAATATTTACTGCTATTGATGGAGGGACTCCACAGAGGTCTGGTACTGCACTTATTCACATAAATGTTCTTGATGTTAATGACAATAACCCGGTTTTTAGTCAGTCTGTGTATAAGGTTACTCTGGCTGAAAACGCACCGTTGGGTGCAGAAGTAGTTACAGTGAGCGCTACAGACGCTGATGAGGGCGAGAACGGGGAGGTCAGTTATGAATTTAGTCGAATATCTGATAAGGCAGCAAAAATGTTTGTTATTGACAAGACAACTGGACATATTACAGTAAAAGCAAATATTGATTTTGAAGAGGAAACTTCTTATGAAATGAGGGTGCAGGCCAAAGATGGGTCTGGTTTAGCATCCACTGCAAAAATTATTATAGACATTACTGATGTAAATGATAATGAACCTACAATTTTTCTTAAATCACTAAATGAACACATTTCTGAGAATTCTGCTATAGGAACTGAAGTGGCAATAATTAATGTTCAGGATAACGATTCAGGAGATAATCGAAAAGTCAGATGCTCTATTCAGGAAAATGTTCCTTTTCAATTGAAACCATCTATCAAAAACTATTTTTCTTTGGTGACCTCAAGCTTATTAGACAGAGAGAAGGAAGCAAATTATAGCATAACAATCAATGCAATTGATGGAGGCTCTCCACCTTTATTCTCATCTATATCATTACAACTTTCTATAACAGATATCAATGACAATCCACCGGTCTTTGAGCAGCTGTCATACACTGCATATGTAGCAGAAAACAATAAACCAGGAACATCTATTAGTTCTGTTATTGCAAGAGATCCAGACTGGAGACAGAATGGTTCAGTACTGTATTCTCTGGTGCCCAGTGAGATAAATAGTGTTCCACTGTCATCATTTATATCCATTAACTCAGATACTGGAGTGATCCATGCTGTGAGGTCATTTGATTATGAAAAATTCCGAGACTTTAAAGTCCTGGTTGCAGCCAGAGACAATGGTTCTCCTCCACTCAGCAGCAATGTGACTGTGAGTGTGTTCATATCGGATGAGAATGATAATGCTCCACAGATTTTATATCCTGCTTCAGAGGGAAAGTCTTTGATGACTGAGATGGTTCCAAAAGCTACGCACTCTGGCTCTCTGCTTTCCAAAGTGATCGCTGTGGATGCTGATTCTGGACAGAATGCATGGTTGTCATATCAGATCATCAAATCTACTGATCCAGGTCTTTTCACAATTGGTCTACATAGTGGTGAGATCAGGACTCAGAGGGACATTATTGAATCTGACAGCATTAAACAGAATCTTGTTATCTCAGTAAAAGATAACGGACAGCCACCTCTCTCTGCTACGTGTTCTGTATATTTACTTATTTCTGATAATCTTGCTGAAGTTCCAGAACTTAAAGACATGACTTATGAGGAGAGCAATTCCAAACTGACGTTTTATTTGATCATCGCTCTGGTTTCTGTTTCCACCTTCTTTCTGACTTTCATTATTCTGATCCTGGCTGTGAGGTTTTGCTACAGGAGAAAACCCAGACTGTTGTTTGATGGAGCAGTGGCTATTCCCAGTGCATATCTCCCTCCCAACTATGCAGAAGTGGAGGGGGCTGGAACTCTCCGCAGTTCTTACAATTATGATACATATCTAACTACAGGCTCACGCACCAGTGACTTCAAGTTCATCACATCTTACAATGACACCACGCTTACCAATAGTGGAACTCTAAGGAAGGTTCAAAATGAGACTTTAGCTGCAAGTTTGCTTATGCTTAACAATACAGCTGAGGAAGATGAGGTAAGAAAACATTATTTTTCTTGTATTCCATTATCATGTTATTTTCATACTACCCAAATTCATACTTTCAGTAAAAGCAAAATGTTCAAAGCGTCATTGTTGACTATCAATTGCAGGTGTTATTAAACCATGACTGGAAAACTGCTGTCGTTATTAATGGGAAGATCTCTTAGTGTAGCCCAGCTGTTTTTTCTATGCTCTGCTATTTTTAAATAAGCATTTATTCTGTGTAAATATTAAGTCATCTGTAATTATCCAAGTAAAGACTTTTAGCCTTTCAAATATTAGATTTATTGAATTTATTGATAATACAGGATTACTGTTTTTTTATGTCTGTGTATTTCGCAGAAATCAGGGAGTGCTGTTATACCCATCAATGTTCTAGATGCTAATGATAATCTTTTAGTATTCACTCAAACTCTATATTAAGTGGTTTTAGCTGAAAACACACCAATAGATAGATAGATAGATAGATAGATAGATAGATAGATAGATAGATAGATAGATAGATAGATAGATAGATAGATAGATAGATTTCAGCAATGAAATGCAGTTTGGCATCTACCAGAAGTGCAACAATGTAGCAATCGTGCAAATAGTGCACATAAATATGTAGTATATTTACAGCATGTGATATATATGTAAGCATATGTACAGTGAATAAATATAAAGGCTATAGCAGTGCAGAGATGTGTGGATATCATTAAGAAGTACAGATAAATGGTTCTAGGACTATGGCAATGAAGAGGAAATGTGCAGAAGTGGAAGGTTATAAGATTATGGCATTTAAGAAATGTGCAAGCTGAATAAATGAGTCTACTTTATATATACACACAAATACACACACACACACACACACACATTATATACACATATACACACACTTTATATACACATATACATGAATGTGAACATAAGTTGTCTTCTGAACAGTAAAAAATAACTCGTAGTACTCTACCTGAGAATGTTTTTGTAGGCACTGAGGTGGCCATTATAAATATTCAGCATCAATATTCAGAAGATAATCGACAAATCCATTGTGCAATTCAGATAAATAATCCTTTCCAATTAAATCCATGTATTTTTGTAGACAGAAAAAAAGTGGTTTTGCTTCACTCAACTGCAGTGTGACTGTGAATGTGTTCATATCAGACGAGAATGATGATGCTACACAGATATTATACCTTGTTCCAGAGGGAAAGTGTTTATGGACTGAAAAGCTCCAATATTCATTCTCTGTAGCTCTCTGCTTTTCAAAGTGATCGCTGTGGATGCTGACTCTAGACATAATGGGTGGCTGTCGTATCAGATTGTTAAGTCTACTGATCCGGGATTTTTTACTATTGGTTTCCATTTTGAAGAGATCAGGGCTCTGATGGACATTACTGAATCAGACAGCATGAAAAAGAGCCATGTTATCCAAGAAAAGATAATGTGGTCCATCGTTTCTCTCTGCTACCTGTTCTGTATATTTACTTATTTCTGATAGTCTTTCTGAAGTTCCAGAACTTTAAGACATGACTTTTCAGGATAGAAATTCCAACCTGACTTTTTTATCTGATCATTGCACTGGTTTCTGTCTTCACTTACTATATAATTATAGCTGTGATGTTGCCACAGAAGAAAACCCAAACTGTTGTTTGATGGAGCAGTGGCCATTTCTAGTGTGTATCTCCCTCCCAAATATGCAGAAGTGGAAAGATTTAGAAGTCATCACAGTTCTTACAATTGTGGCATGTCGCTGGTTCTAGTTGTTACTGATTAGCAGGAGCATGATTTTTGTCTTATAACCAGATCATATTTTTAATAGTAGATTTAATTATGTGAAACAGATAGCTCCTTAGCATTTTCAAATATAAGGAGGCATGTTAGAATTATTTTAGAACAAGATTCTGTTCTAAAAAGCAAAATAAATATATTCAATAAAAAGTAAAACAACTTCATTTGATGTAAAGAATAGCTTAAACAATTACTCATTTTAATTTAGTAAATGGTTTTTTGTTGTTGTTTGTTTTCTGCTTTTGCTTTAATTCATTTGGCTATTGTTGAATTACAACGTAGGATTAATTCTTTGCAAATTTAGGTCAGCCATTTCTCCTGACGAAACCCAATCAATAATAAAGTCTGCTGCAATTTAGTGACATTTAGATGACAATAGTGATGATATTTATTGTCGTTGGATAAGGAACAATGGTAGATCTAAGTCAGCAGTTGTGAGATTCAGGACCGTCTATTTGGACAGCACTTGTACCTCACAGACAATCAATTCTGCTTCCGAAGTATGTGATAATATAATTGCACTTTAAATCATGCTCCAAGAAAAAAGAAAATCACAAACATATATATTTTTTTTATGCATTATTATGCTGTGTTGTGCACGACGATACCAAATTCATATTTGCAGTAAAAACGAAATGCTCAAAGCGTCGCTGTTGACCATCTCTTGGAGCTGCTTCTAAACCATGACAGGGCAGCTGCTTTCGTTATTAAAGGGAAGATCTCTTGTTGTAGTGCAGTTGGTTTTTCTACGCTCTAATATTTGTTAAAGTAACAATTATAAATTCTGTAATATTAAGTTATCTGAAATTATACGGGTTTAGACTTTCAGCTTTTCAAATCTGGAGTGCAGGATGCTTTCAATGCCGTTGTTTTCGTTACTCATGGCACTCCTGTTCATCTTTTTTATTGCCGTCAATGGAGACTCGAGCTACACAGTTCCAGAGGAAACGAAGGCGCGGGATGTGATAGGAAATATTGCAAAGGATCTGGGAATAGATGCTGCGGAATTAAAAACACGGAAGGCCCGAATAGAAACGGAGGATAGCAGTAAGCGGTATGTTGATATTAATCTTAATACCGGAGAATTGGTCGTTGCGGAGACAATAGACCGGGAAAAGCTCTGTGGCTCGAGAATAAATTGCATCCTGAATTATGAGCTCGTTTTAGAAAACCCGCTAGAGCTACATCGCATTTCTGTAAATATTCGGGATATAAATGACAACGCGCCAATGTTTATTAAGAAGAGAATTAGCTTTGAAATCCCTGAGTCCGCTGATAAAGGGCAGCGCTTCCGTTTGGATGAAGCTCACGACTATGACATCGGACAAAACGGAGTGAAAGACTATTCGCTAGAAAAGAACAACCATTTTGTTTTGTCTGTGAAAGAAAATAAAAACGGACGGAAATACGCAGAACTTGTGCTGGATAAAGAGCTGGATCGCGAACAACAGAAAAATATTGACTTAATTCTAACCGCAGTGGATGGCGGGATTCCTCAGAGATCAGGGACTGCTGTTATACACATCACTGTGCTTGATGCTAATGATAATGTTCCAGTGTTCACACAGTCTGTATATAAAGTGGTTTTAGCTGAAAACGCACTGATAGGAACAGAAGTCGTTACTGTGAGCGCAGAAGATGCAGATGAAGGAGCAAATGGCGCAGTGACGTATGAATTCAGTCACATTGCTCATAAAGCAGCACAATTATTTACTATTCACGAATTTAGTGGACAAATTAATGTGGCTGGAGATATCGACTATGAGGAGGAAAAATATTATGAAATTGGAGTCCAGGCTAAAGATGGATCTGGTTTAGCATCGACTGCGAGTGTCATTATAGATATTAATGATGTCAATGACAATGCTCCTAAAATTGTTCTTAAATCCCTAAATAGTCCTCTACCTGAAAATGTTATTGTAGGCACTGAGGTGGCTATTATAAATGTTCAGGATAAAGATTCAGGAGATAATCGAAAGATACGTTGTGCAATTCACGGAAATGTTCCTTTTAAATTAAATCCATCGATCAAAAATTATTTTTTACTGTCAACTACAAGCATACTCGATCGAGAGATGGAAGAATATTATAACATAACAATCACTGCTAGTGATGGAGGCTCTCCGCCTTTATCCTCATACATGATCATCCATATAACTTTATCAGATATCAATGACAATCCTCCTGTATTTGAGCAGCAATCCTACACTGCATATGTAATAGAAAATAACAAACCAGGAAACTCCATTAGTGCTGTTACTGCAACAGACCCAGACTGCAGGCAGAATGGTACAGTACTGTATTCTCTGGTGCCCAGTGAGATAAACGGTGTTCCAGTTTCCTCAATGATATCCATTAACTCGGATACTGGAGTGATCTATGCTGTCAGGTCTTTTGACTATGAAAAGTTCAAAGATTTTAAAGTGCAGGTTGTAGCCAGAGACAATGGTTCTCCTCCACTCAGCAGCAATGTCACTTTGAGTGTCTTTATATCAGATGAGAATGATAATGCTCCACAGATATTATACCCTGCTGCAGAGGGAAAGACTTTAATGACAGAGATGATCCCAAAATCTGCTCTTTCTGGATCTTTGCTTTCCAAAGTGATTGCCGTGGACACTGACTCCGGACAGAATGCATGGTTGAGATATCAGATTGTCAAGTCTACTGATCCAGGACTATTCACTATTGGCCTCCATAGCGGAGAGATCAGGGCTCAGAGGGACATTACTGAATCTGACAGCATGAAACAGAATCTTGTCATCTCTGTGAAAGATAATGGACAACCTCCTCTTTCTGCTACCTGTTCTATATATTTACTTATTTCTGATAATCTTGCTGAAGTTCCAGAACTTAAAGACATAATTTATGAGGAGAGCAATTCCAAACTAACTTTCTATTTGATCATCGCTCTGGTTTCTGTCTCCACCTTCTTCTTGACTTTCATTATTGTGAGCCTGGCTTTGAGATTTTGTCACAGAAGAAAACCCAGACTGTTGTTTGATGGAGCAGTGGCCATTCCCAGTGCATATCTCCCTCCCAACTATGCAGAAGTGGAGGGAGCTGGAACTCTCCGCAGTTCTTACAATTATGACACATATCTAACTACAGGGTCACGCACCAGTGACTTCAAGTTCATCACATCTTACAATGACACCACACTTACTGCTGGAGGAACTCTGCAGAATATTAAAAATGAGACTTTAGCTGCAAGTTTGATTTCACTTAACAATACAGGAGAGGAAAATGAGGTAAGAAAACTGTTTGTACCTTTTGTCTTAAAATTTGATCAAAATATTTTGTACTGGTGTCTTTCTTACTTTTCTTTCATGTTGATCAAACTGCAACTGCGATTCTTGCCTAATATCACTTAATTAATTTGACATTTGATTCACATATACAGTAGATGCTTTGAAATCTGCACAATGTGTCATGTGTAGAGCTCACATGTACTAAAGAGCTTTTAAATTCTTACACAATTTTATTGCAATCCTTGGCACTTTTTTCCATTAATTTTTACTTTTGAGTTGTATAAGGACTTTAATAATAATAATAATAATAATAATAATAATAATAATAATAATAATAATTGAAACAATAGAAATAATTATAATACAAAAGTACAAGTGCAATTATTTCCCTTAGTTAGTTAATTATTAACCTTTTAGCTTTTTACCTTAAGATACTTTTAAAAAGTGTGGTCATTAAGCTAGTTTTATTAACTAGTTCCATTCCTAAAATATTTAAATATAAATGGTTAATTTTGGATTGTCGGTTGTAACTAATTATAAAATTACTATTATTCATTCAAATTTTTTACAAATGTATTTATGTCCATGTATTTATTTGTTTGCGTATACATTCGTTAGTTGGGTGTAAAAAAAAAATTGAGTAGAATACCGCACTGTATTACACCAGAAATCCTCAAAGCGTCGCTGTTCACCTACGGAGTAAATTGTAACGACCCTCTCGACACATTGCATGTCAGTTCCAGCTCCTTCACACATCCACACACGGTACTGTATTTAGCTGTTCAAATTCAAGGCAATTATCGAACAAACAAAAGCAATTACATTTAGAACACATTCGGTACATGTAAATGTTGCTAGAATGGACAGGAAGGTCGGATTATTCTCGATTGTCTTTGTTCTCGGATTTATTTTATTTTTTCTTCACCCTGTCCATGGAGATTTGAGCTACACGGTCCCGGAGGAAACGAAGCGTCAGTACGTGATTGGACATTTAGCAAAGGATCTTGGACTTGATGCTAAACGTTTATCTACTCGTAAAGCTCGGGTGGAGACGGACGACAGCGCGAAACGCTACTGCGACATTAATCTGAGTAGCGGAAATTTGGTCGTGGCGGAAACAATAGACCGAGAGAGACTTTGTGGGTCGAGAATTTCTTGCATTCTAAATTACGAGCTTGTGTTGGAAAATCCACTTGAAGTGCATCGCATTTCATTGCAGATAGAGGATGTAAACGATAACTCTCCCATTTTTCCCAATGAACGGATCAGTTTTGAAATTAGAGAGTCGGCTGATAAGGGCGAGCGTTTCCCTTTGGAAGAAGCTCACGACCTGGACATAGGACGTAACGCAGTTCAAGGATATTCTCTTGAAGCAAATGAACATTTTGTTTTAACAGTGAATGAGAACGCGGACGGAGGAAAATCCGCTATTTTGGTCCTGGAGAAAGAGCTCGATCGCGAAAAGCAGAATGATATTAATTTAATTCTTACCGCATTTGATGGCGGAAATCCACCGAAATCAGGGACAGCTGTTATACATGTTACTGTTCTGGATGCCAATGACAATATTCCCGTGTTTAGTGAACCTGTGTACAGAGTGAGTCTAGTTGAAAACGCGCCTGTAGGCACGGAGGTGATTACAGTCACGGCGACTGATGCTGATGAAGGATCCAACGGTGACGTCACTTATGAGCTCAGCCGTTTAACAGATAATTCGGCAAAATTATTTTCTCTTGATAAAATAAGTGGACAGATCACAGTGAGTGGGAACATCGATTATGAAGATGAAAAATATTATGAAATGAGAGTACAGGCCAAAGATGGTCCTGGTCTTGTATCATCTGCTAAAATTATTATAGACATCATTGATGTCAATGACAATGAACCTCGAATTATTCTTAAATCTTTAAACAACCCAGTGCCTGAGAACTCTGCAGCAGGCACTGAGGTGGCAATTATTAATGTACAAGATAAAGATTCAGGAGATAATCGACATGTAAATTGCTTTATTCAGAAAAATGTTCCTTTTAAATTAAATCCATCTATCAAAAACTATTATACATTAGTAACCACAAGCATGCTTGATCGAGAGAAAGAAACAGAATTCAACATAACAATCAGTGCAACTGATGGAGGTTCTCCACCTTTATCATCATCTATAACAATTCATCTTTCTGTATCAGATATCAATGACAATCCTCCTGTATTTGAGCAGCTGTCATACACTGCATATGTAATGGAAAATAATAAAGCAGGAACCACTATTACTGCTGTTACTGCAACAGACCCAGACTGGAGACAGAATGGTACAGTACTGTATTCTCTGATTCCCAGTGAGATAAACAGTGTTCCGGTGTCCTCACTTTTATCCATTAACTCAGATACTGGAGTGATCCATACTCTGAGATCATTTGACTATGAAAAGTTTAGAGACTTTAAAGTCCAGGTTGTAGCCAGAGACAATGGTTCTCCTCCACTCAGCAGCAATGTCACTGTGAGTGTGTTCATATCGGATGAGAATGATAATGCTCCACAGATATTATACCCTGCTGCAGAGGGAAAGACTTTAATGACAGAGATGGTCCCAAAATCTGCCCTCTCTGGATCTCTGCTCTCCAAAGTGATTGCTGTGGATGCTGATTCTGGACAGAATGCTTGGCTGTCATATCAGATTGTTAAATCTACTGATCCAGGACTTTTCACTATTGGTCTCTATAGTGGAGAGATCAGGGCTCAGAGGGACATTACTGAATCTGACAGCATGAAACAGAACCTTGTTATCTCAGTGAAAGATAATGGACAACCACCTCTCTCTGCTACCTGTTCTGTGTATTTACTTATTTCTGATAATCTTGCTGAAGTTCCAGAACTAAAAGACATGGCTTATGAGGAGAACAATTCCAAACTGACTTTTTATTTAATAATTGCACTGGTTTCTGTTTCCACCTTCTTCCTGACTTTCATTATTCTGATCCTGGCTGTGAGGTTTTGCCACAGGAGAAAACCAAGACTGTTGTTTGATGGAGCAGTGGCCATTCCCAGTGCATATCTCCCTCCAAACTATGCAGAAGTGGAGGGAGCTGGAACTCTCCATAGTTCTTACAATTATGATACGTATTTAACTACAGGATCACGCACCAGTGATTTCAAGTTCATCACGTCTTATAATGACACCACACTTACTGCTGGTGAAACTTTGAAAAAGGTTCCAAATGAGACTTTAGCTGCAAGTCTGATTATGCTTAACAATACAGGAGAGGAAGAGGAGGTAAGAACATATGTTTCTTTATTCTATGCTTTTTCAAAACTAATTAAAATTTTAGATAAATTCTATTTTAGCTGTGTGAAAATGTTTTTTTTCCCTTGAAAATACACAGTGAAATGTTAAAACTCGATTCCATATACTCTGGTCTATTGTCTTTAAACCCCTACAGTTCACATGAAACTATATTGACTGCTAATTAACTCTTTTAATTACTTTGATTAACTATTTTTTGGGTTGGTGTGGGTGGGGGTGGGGGGCGTGGGGGAAGCTAATTAAATTTTTACATGTATTCTGTTCAAACCTTTTATGAATTCTTCTTCTTATCTTTCTTCTTCTTCATCTTTTTTTTGGGATCCTCCTATTATGGGTTGCAACAGTGGATATATCACATGTCCCTCCTCTGCACATAACCAAACCATCTCAATCAAGTTTCTCTCACCTTTTCTACAAAACTTCCTAACTCTGCGGTGCCTCTAATAAACCGCTTCCAACTCTGTCTCCTCTCTTACTGTCAGTGGCATGGCCTCTAAACCATACAACAAGTTTTATCACACTCTCATAAACTTTTCCGTTCACCCTTGCAGATGCGATTTTATCACAAATCACACCTGGCACTTTCTCCACTTCATGTAATCTCACCTCAAACTTGAAGCTGTCTGTCATTTCTACTGCACACCCAACCCACACTGTCTTTATACCTGTCCTGCACCACCCTCACATACTTCTCTGCCATACCTGACTTCCTCCTACAATACCACAACTCCTCTCTTTACACCCTGTTGTAAGCTTTCTCTAGATCCACAAACACACTGCAACAACTTCTGATGTTCTTTATACATCTTCATCCACATTCTTACAGCAAAAATTGTTACCTCTGCTCTAAGCCTGGCTTCCACTACTCTTTCCCATTACTTCATGGAGTGACTAATCAACTTTATTCCTCTGTAGTTATGGCAGGTCTGCACATCTCCCTTATTCTTAAAAAAAAGTAAAAGCCATTCCTTCTCCATTCTTGAGGCATCCTCTAACCCCTCCTTTATTGACCTAACTTGCAGCACATCCTTCCCAGCTCGGTCCCTCTGCCTAGCCAATTGTTACAAATCCTCTATCCTTAATGTTCATTTTGTTATACAGCTTCTTATACAGACATACATCATATTTCTTTTCATATGCTTTGCCACATCCCTCTTCACATGTTGTCACATCTCCTTGTACTCCTGCCTACTTTTTTCATCTCTCTGGTGATCCCAATTCTGTTTACCCAATCTTTTTCTCCTTATGCTTTTCTGTACTTTCACCACCATGCTTCATTGTCTTATTTTCTCTTTCCAGTTGTCACACCAAAATACCTTCCTATCTCCCTTATCCCTTCTGCAGTAGTTGCCCAATCATCCAGCACCTCTTCACCACAAACTAGCTCCTCATTAAAAAATATATATATATTCACCAATGATATTTTCATCCTTTTCACAAAATCTACCAACCGCAAAATCTACCAACACATTCCTCTCCTTGAAGCCATACATACCACTTCCTCAACAACTTATTGAAGTCTGTTGCAATCATCATTCTTTCTTTCTTAGGCACACTCTTCACCACTTTATCTAACTCACTCCATAACTTTTTCTTATTGTAAATCTCAGAATCTATTTGTGGCAAAAGGGCACTGTTGAATTTTCTTATCCCCATTTATCTGGGCTTGTGCAATCCTCATGGCTGTCCGTTTTATTCATACCGGTGAAAATATTCAGTCTTGCCCTGAAGACAACAAACACATTTCCATGAGAACATCCACCTTTGCTTACATTTGCTCTGAAATATTGCATGAACTCGTTTTGAGGTATAGGCTGGTCTTAACTGTTACAGGTATAGTGCAATACTATTGTGCATCCTCTTTATTGTAGTTGGAATAACACTGGAGATGGATTTGTTTTCCCTCTTGTGTGATATGCATATATATATATATATATATATATATATATATATATATATATATATATATATATATATATATATATATAATGTATAATATCTTTGTTAAGTTTGTATTGATTCATAACTCTGTTCATTGTCAAATCTATTAATGACCTTATTGTAAGTTAGCTTTTCCTGGCATGCCACACATTCAGGTTTTTATTGGCTCCACAACCCTTAAATAATTACCATGAAGTGGTTAAAGTATGAGACTGGCAGTTATTCAGAGCTCTTATAGAAATGTGGTAATTTTGTTGTTTTTGTACATAAGAGTTGTATAATTTTCTTCTTATGAACATATTTTTAATGGTAGAACTTATAATGTGTAACAGAGAGCTCAGCATGGTTTTCAAATAGTAAAGCATGTTATACATTCTGTAAAACCGAGAGCTCAACATGTTTTTCAATATATGGTGGCATGTAATCTATTGTGCTGCCATGCATCATTATGTAGATTTCAATGAGATAAGGTCTAAAAAGCAAACAAAAATTTAACTAACTAAATTTAATGTATAACACAAACAGTTACGAAAAATCTTTTTCTTTTTTTTGTCCATTTTAATTCTATTTGACCAGTGTTAAATTAACCACTTCGGACTAATCCTATTCAAATTTTGGTTAGCCATTAATCCTGATAAAATTCATCAAAGAGAAAGAGTCTTTGACATTTAGATAACAATATTTTACTTATGATATTTCAAGTATTTGGAGAAGTAACGTGGGTAGAGCTTCTCATAACTGAGCAGTGTGAGATTCAGCACCGTGTATGTGGACAGCACCAGTACACTACAAACAACTCTGCTACGTTCATTCATGCTCCATGCAGAAAAATGAGAAAATAATATACATTTTTCTCTCGTATTTATGCAGTGTTTATTACGACGATCCAAAATTCATACTTGCAGTAAAAACCAAATGCTCAAAGCGTCGCTGTTGACCATCACTTGAAGTCGCTACTAACCCATGACTGAACATCTGCGTTCGTTATTAACAGGAACATATCTTGTTTTAGTCCAGCTGGTTTTTATACCCTCTGCTATTTTTTAAAGAAACATTTAAAAGTTATATTACGTTATAGAATTATCCGGATAAAGACGTTCAGCTTTTCAAATATGGATTTCAAGACGCTTTCAGTACCGTGGTCTTCTTTACTCATAGCACTCCTTTCCTTCATTTTTATTGCCGTCAATGGAGACTTGAGCTACACAGTACCAGAGGAAACGAAGGCACAGTATGTGATTGGAAATCCGGCAAAGGATCTCGGAATAGATGCTGCAGAATTAAAATCACGGAAGGCCCGAGTTGAAACGGAGGATAGCAGTAAGCGGTATGTTGATATTAATCTTAATACCGGAAAATTGGTCGTTGCAGAGACAATAGACCGGGAAAAGCTCTGTGACTCGAGAATGAATTGCATCCTGAATTATGAGCTCGTCTTAGAAAATCCGCTCGAGCTACATCGCATTTCTCTAAACATTCAGGATATCAATGACAACGCGCCAATGTTTATTAAGAAGAGAATTAGCTTTGAAATCCGTGAGTCCGCTGATAAAGGGCAGCGCTTCCGTTTGGATGAAGCTCACGACTATGACATCGGACAAAACGGAGTGAAAGACTATTCGCTAGAAAAGAACGACAATTTTGTTTTGTCTGTGAAAGAAAATAAAAACGGACGGAAATACGCAGAACTTGTGCTGGATAAAGAGCTGGATCGCGAACAGCAGAAAAATATCGACTTAATTCTTACCGCAGTGGATGGCGGGATTCCTCAGAGATCAGGGACTGCTGTTATACACATCACTGTGCTTGATGCTAATGATAATATTCCAGTGTTCACACAGTCTGTATATAAAGTGGTTTTAGCTGAAAACGCACTGATAGGAACAGAAGTCGTTACTGTGAGCGCAGAAGATGCAGATGAAGGAGCAAATGGCGCAGTGACGTATGAATTCAGTCACATTGCTCATAAAGCAGCACAATTATTTACTATTCACGAATTTAGTGGACAAATTAATGTGGCTGGAGATATCGACTATGAGGAGGAAAAATATTATGAAATTGGAATCCAGGCTAAAGATGGATCTGGTTTAGCATCGACTGCGAGTGTGATTATTGATATTACTGATGTCAATGACAATGCTCCTAAAATTGTTCTTAAATCTCTAAATACTCCTCTACCTGAAAATGTTATTGTAGGCACTGAGGTGGCTATTATAAATGTTCAGGATAAAGATTCAGGAGATAATCGACAGATCCGTTGTGCAGTCCAGGGAAATGTTCCTTTTCAATTAAATCCATCGATCAAAAATTATTTTTCACTGGCAACTACAAGCATACTCGATCGAGAGATGGAAGAATATTATAACATAACAATCATTGCTAGTGATGGAGGCTCTCCGCCTTTATCCTCATACATGATCATCCATATAACTTTATCAGATATCAATGACAATCCTCCTGTTTTTGAACAGCAATCCTACACTGCAAATGTAATTGAAAATAACAAACCAGGAACCTCTGTTACTTCTGTTTCTGCAACAGACCCAGACTGGAGGCAGAATGGTACAGTACTGTATTCTCTGGTGCCCAGTGAGATAAACAGTTTTCCTGTGTCCTCATATTTGTTTATTAACTCAGATACTGGAGTGATCCATGCTGTAAGGTCATTTGACTATGAAAAGTTTAGAGACTTCAAAGTCCAGATTGTAGCCAGAGACAATGGTTCTCCTCCACTCAGCACCAATGTAACTGTGAGTGTGTTCATATCAGATGAGAATGATAATGCTCCACAGATATTATACCCTGCTTCAGAAGGAAAGTCTTTAATGACTGAGATGGTTCCAAAATCTGCCCTCTCTGGATCTCTGCTCTCCAAAGTTATTTCTGTGGATGCAGACTCTGGACAGAATGCATGGTTGTCATATCAGATCATGAAGTCTACTGATCCAGGACTTTTCACTATTGGTCTCCATAGTGGAGAAATCAGGGCTCAGAGGGACATTACTGAATCTGACAGCATGAAGCAGAATCTTGTTATCTTGGTGAAAGATAATGGACAACCACCTCTCTCTGCTACGTGTTCTGTATATTTACTTATTTCTGATAATCTTGCTGAAGTCCCAGACCTTAAAGACATAACTTATGAGGAGAACAATTCCAAATTGACTTTTTATTTGATAATCGCACTGGTTTCTGTCTCCACCTTTTTCTTGACTTTCATTATTCTGATCCTGGCTGTGAGGTTTTGCCACAGGAGAAAACCCAGACTGTTGTTTGATGGAGCAGTGGCTATTCCCAGTGCATATCTCCCTCCCAACTATGCAGAAGTGGAGGGAGCTGGAACTCTCCGCAGTTCTTACAATTATGACACGTATCTAACTACAGGATCACGCACTAGTGACTTCAAGTTCATCACATCTTACAATGACACCACACTTACTGCTGGAGGAACTCTGCAGAAGGTTCAAAATGAGACTTTAGCTGCAAATTTAATTACCCTTAACACAGGAGAGGGAGACGAGGTAAGATTATTTTTTCAATTCCTTTTTATCAATGCTAAAATTCAGTGGCTATACTTTTAATGAATTAATTATGCCTGGTTGTATGGTAATTTGCTCCCTGTAAAAATTGTAAATAAGCTTAATTACTTTCACTGACCATTAATCTTTCTGTGGTTTAAAATATGACCACATTGCTTTTTTTTTTTCCACTCTATGTCTTGGTCTCTTGCTTGCTTGTCAATCAAGGGTACACCTTGCGGGTCACTTCATGCCTAACTTTGTTTATTCCCTGCATTTGTCTCTCTCTCCCACACTGACTTATGACAAATGTACCAGAATTGGTAACAATGACAATTGTTTACAGGAGGTTAAAGTGCTAGTACACATGCATATTGAAGAATATATGGAATTTTTATTTTTCGGAGCGTGTCAGTGAATTTATCCAAAAAAAAAAATGTATTTGTAAAGAAGTGGCTTTACATATATTTAGGGAAGCTTCTGATTATTCTTGCTTTTATTGATTACCTGGTAGATTCATTCCTTTTATGCAAAACATGCATATCAACATATGCATATTAACACACAAAAAAAGTTTAGCACAAGTTATGCGAACTGGTGGCTCTCCATGGTGCTGAATTATTAATTTTTTTTTACCTTCTGTCATTTGTCATTTAGGAAAGCCACACAGTGCAGCACCTTAAAGAATAATCACTTTTAGAATTTGGTCAAAGTTCTGTTTTTTATTACTTTTCTTTTTCTTATTTTTTTTTTCATTAGACATTCTGTAAGACATTCTTACACATTCCCCTCCTTGAAGCCATACATACCTACCAACTCTGTTCCCTTCATCAACATGCTTATTGATGTCTGCTACAATCATCATTCTTTCTTTCTTGGGCGCACTCTCCACCAGTTTATATAACTCACTCCATAACTTTTTTTTATCGTAAATCTCAGAATCTATTTATCTGTGCTTGAAACAGACAAAAATAGTGCACTGGCTTGTGCAATCCTCATGGCTGGCCTTTTTATTTATTCCAGTGAAAATATTTAGTCTTGCCCTGAAGATAACAAACACATTTCCTCACTACCTTGCAGAATATAAGAGCATCCAGCTTTGCTTACATTTGCTCTGAAGTATTGCATGAACTCGTTTTGAGTTATAGGCTGGTCTTAACTGTTACAGGTAGTGCAATACTATTGTGCATCCTCTTTATTGTAGTTGGAATAACCCTGGAGATGGACATTTTTTTCCTCTTGTGTGATATGCATATATATATATATAATATCTTTGTGTAATTTGCATTGATTCATAATTCTGTCCATTGTTACATCTAAGTTGTGACCTAAAGAAAAATCAAGCAAAAGTTAATTAGCAAGTCTCTCATTTAACTCATTTCCTTATAAAAGGGGTATAATAATTATATTTTCAGATGAATATCTTCTTAACACTTTGTTTTTTCTTTAATTTTTTACAGTTTAGTTGGTTAAGTACTTTAATAATAATAATAATAATAATAGTAATAATAATAATAAACATAATAATAATAATAATAATAATTATTATTATTATTAAACAGTACAATTGTAATTATTATTTTCTTTAATGTGTAATTTATTGACAGATTAATATATTCATATATTGACCTATCAGCTAACATATTAGCTAATGCCTGAAAATTATTTTTAAATAGTGGGTGAATACAATGTTTTTTATTAATTAGTTCTATTCCTAAAACATTTGCCTGTAAATGGTTATTTGTGAATAAGCGATAGTAACTAACTATAACATTTACATTTTTATATTTAAATTATTCTAAAATGTAAGTTATTTTCATGTATTTTTAGTTTGATTGTGTATTCATTATTTAGGTTTGTTATAGAATATAATTGAGGAGAATACAACACTGTATTACACAAAAAATACTCTAAGCGTCGCTGTTCACCTACGGAGGAAATTGCAATGACTCTCCACCCATTACGTGTCATTTCAATATAACTCCTGACATCTACAAACGGTGCTGCATTTAGCTTGGGCAAATTTCAAGGAAACAATCGAACAAACAAAAGCAATTACATTTATAACACATTCTGCACATTTAAATGTTGCTAGAATGGACAGGAAGGTCGGATTATTCTTGATTGTATTTGTTCTCGGCTTTGTTTTAATTTTTCTTCACCCTGCCCATGGAGATTTGAGCTACACGGTTCCGGAGGAAACGAAGCGTCAGTACGTGATTGGACATTTAGCAAAGGATCTTAGACTTGATGCTAAACGTTTATCTACTCGTAAAGCTCGGGTGGAGACGGACGACAGCGCGAAACGCTACTGCGACATTAATCTGAGTAGCGGAAATTTGGTCGTGGCGGAAACAATAGACCGAGAGAGACTTTGTGGGTCGAGAATTTCTTGCATTCTGAATTACGAGCTTGTGTTGGAAAATCCTTTTGAAGTGCATCGCATTTCATTGCAGATAGAGGATGTAAACGATAACTCGCCGCTTTTTCCCTACGATCGGATCAGTTTTGAAATTAGAGAGTCGGCTGATAAGGGCGAGCGTTTCCCTTTAGAAGAAGCTCACGACCTGGACATAGGACGTAACGCAGTTCAGGGATATTCTCTTGAAGCAAATGAGCATTTTATTTTAACAGTGAATGAGAACGCGGACGGAGGAAAATCCGCTATTTTGGTCCTGGAGAAAGAGCTCGATCTCGAAAAGCAGAATGATATTAATTTAATTCTTACCGCATTTGATGGCGGAAATCCACCGAAATCAGGGACAGCTGTTATACATGTTACTGTTCTGGATGCAAATGACAATATTCCCGTGTTTAGTGAACCTGTGTACAGAGTGAGTCTAGTTGAAAACGCGCCTGTAGGCACGGAGGTGATTACAGTCACGGCGACTGATGCTGACGAAGGACCCAACGGTGACGTCACTTATGATCTCAGCCGTTTATCTGATAGTTCGGCAAAATTATTTGCTCTTGACAAAATAACTGGACAGATCACAGTGAGTGGGAGCATCGATTATGAAGATGAAAAAAATTATGAAATTAGAATACAGGCCAAAGATGGTCCTGGTCTTGTATCATCTGCTAAAATTATTATAGACATCATTGATGTCAATGACAATGAACCTCGAATTATTCTTAAATTATTAAACGATCCAGTGCCTGAGAACTCTGCAGCAGGCACAGAGGTGGCAATTATTAATGTACAAGACAAAGATTCAGGAGATAATGGACATGTAAATTGCTTTATTCAGAAAAATGTTCCTTTTAAATTAAATCCATCTATCAAAAACTATTATACGTTAGTAACAACAAGCATGCTTGATCGAGAGAAAGAAACAGAATTCAATATAACAATTACTGCAACTGATGGAGGTTCTCCACATTTATTATCAACTATAACCATTCATCTTTCTGTATCAGATATCAATGACAATCCTCCTGTATTTGAGCAGCAGTCATACACTGCATTTGTAATGGAAAATAGTAAAGAAGGAACTTCTGTTACTGCTGTTACTGCAAAAGACCCAGACTGGAGACAGAATGGTACAGTACTGTATTCCCTGGTGCCTAGTGAGATAAATGGTTTTCCAGTTTCCTCATTTTTATCCATTAACTCAGATACTGGAGTGATCCATTCTGTGAGATCATTTGACTATGAAAAGTTCAGAGACTTTAAAGTTCAGGTTGTAGCCAGAGACAATGGTTCTCCTCCACTCAGCAGCAATGTGACTGTGAGTGTGTTCATATCAGATGAGAATGATAATGCTCCACAGATTTTATATCCTGCTCCAGAGGGAAAGTCTTTAATGACTGAGATGGTCCCCAAATCTGCCCTCTCTGGATCTCTGCTCTCCAAAGTGATTGCTGTTGATGCTGACTCTGGACAGAACGCATGGCTGTCATATCAGATCATCAAATCTACTGATCCAGGACTTTTTACTATTGGTCTTCATAGTGGAGAAATCAGGGCTCAGAGGGACATTACTGAATCTGACAGCATGAAACAGAATCTTGTTATCTCAGTGAAAGATAATGGACAACCTCCTCTTTCTGCTACCTGTTCTGTGTATTTACTTATTTCTGATAATCTTGCTGAAGTTCCAGAACTAAAAGACATGACTTATGAGGAGAGCAATTCCAAACTAACTTTTTATTTAATTATTGCGCTGGTTTCTGTCTCCACCTTTTTCCTGACTTTCATTATTCTGATCCTGGCTGTGAGGTTTTGCCACAAGAGAAAACCCAGACTGTTGTTTGATGGAGCAGTGGCCATTCCCAGTGCATATCTCCCTCCCAACTATGCAGAAGTGGAGGGAGCTGGAACTCTCCGCAGTTCGTACAATTATGACACATATCTTACTACAGGCTCACGCACTAGTGACTTCAAGTTCATCACATCTTACAATGACACCACACTTACTGCTGGTGGAACTTTGAAGAAGGTTCAAAATGAGACTTTAGCTGCAAATTTAATTACCCTTAACACAGGAGAAGGAGACGAGGTAAGATTATTTTTTCAATTCTTTTTTTCAATGCTAAAATTCAGTGGCTATAATCTTAATGAATTAATTATGCCTGGTTGTATGGTAACTTGCTCCCTGTAAAAATTGTAAATAAGCTTAATTACTTTCACTGACCATTAATCTTTCTGTGGTTTAAAATATGACCACATTGCTTTTTTTTTTCCTTCACTCTATGTCTTGGTCTCTTGCTTGCTTGTCATTCAAGGGTACACCTTGCGGGTCACTTCATGCCTAACTTTGTTTATTCCATGGTTGTACACAACCCTGTTTGGACTGCAGTGTTTATGAATTGTTATTGCTGATGTTTGTGTGTTGTAGGTACATTTGTCTTTTTCCCACACTGACTTATGACAAATGTACCAGAATTGGTAACAATAACATTGTTTACAGGAGGTTAAAGTGCTTTACATGCATATTAAAGAATATATGGAATTTTTATTTTTTGGAGCGCGTCAGTGAATTTATACAAAAAAAAAAAAAAAGTATTTGTAGAGAAGTGGCTTTACATATATTTAAGGAAGCTTCTGATTATTCTTGCTTTTATTGATTACCTGGTAAATTCATTCCTTTTATGCAAAACATGCATATCAACATATGCATATCAACACATATCAACATATGCATATCAACACATCAAAAACGTTTAGCACAAGTTATGCGAACTGGTGGCTCTCCATGGTGCTGAAATTATTATTATTATTATTATTATTATTATTATTATTATTATTATTATTATTATCATTTTTTTTTTTTTCATTTGTCATTTAGGAAAGCCACACAGTGCAGCACCTTAAAAAATAATCACTTTTTAGAATTTGGTCAAAGTTCAGTTTTTTATTAATTTTTCTTTTTCTTATTTTTTTTTCATTAGACATTTTGTAAGACATTCTTACACATTCCCCTCCTTGAAGCCATACATACCTACCACCTCCTCAACATCTCTGTTCCCTTCATCAACATGCTCATTAATGTCTGCTACAATCATCATTCTTTCTTTCTTGGGCGCATTTTCCACCAGTTTATTTAACTCACTCCATAACTTTTTTTTATCGTAAATCTCAGAATCTATTTATCTGTGCTTGAAACAGACAATAAGAGTGCACTGGCTTGTGCAATCCTCATGGCTGGCCTTTGTATTTATACCAGTGAAAATATTCAGTCTTGCCCTGAAGATAACAAACACATTTGCTTACTACTTTGCAGAACATAAGAGCATTCAGCTTTGCTTACATTTGCTCGGAAGTATTGCATGAACTCATTTTGATTTATAGGCTGGTCTTAACTGTTACAGGTATAGTGCAATACTGTTGTGCATCCTTTTTATTGTAGTTGAAATAACCCTGGAGATATAAATTTTTTTCCTCTTGTGTGTGTATATATATATATATATATATATATATATATATATATATATATATATATATATATATATATATATATATATATCTTTGTGTAATTTGCATTGATTAATAATTATGTCCTTTGTTACATCTATTAATGACCTTATTGTAACTTAGCTTTTCCTGGCATGCCACACATTTAAATTTTGATTGGCTCCACAACCTTTAAATTAAATACGTAACATGAAGTGGTTGAAGTATGAGACTGGCAGTTATTCAGAGCGCTTATAGAAATGTGGGAATTTTGTTGTTTTTGTACGTAAGAGGTGTATAATTTTCTTCTTATAAACATAAAATATTTTTAATGGTAGAACTCATAATGTGTAACAGAGAGCTCAGCATGGTTTTTAAATAGTAAAGCATGTTATACATTCTGTAAAACCGAAAGCTCAACATGTTTTTCAATATATGGTGAAGTAATTTATCGTGCTGTCGTGCATCATTATGTAGAATTCAATGAGAAAAGGTCTAAAAAGCAAAAAAAAAAATGAAGGAACTTAATTTAATGTATAACACAGTTACTCAAATTCTACTTAAGTAAAGTTTTTCTTTTTCGTTTTTTGTCCATTTAAATTCTATTTGACCAGTGTTAAATTAACCACTTTAGACTAATCCTATTCAAAGTTTGGTTAGCCATTAATCCTGATGAAAGTCATAAAAAAAAGAGTATTTGACATTTAAATAACAATATTTTACTTATGATATTTGATGTCTTTGGAGAAGGAACGTGGGTAGAGCTTCTCATAAGTGAGCAGTGTGAGATTCAGAACCGTGTATGTGGACAGCACCAGTACACTACAGACAACTCTGCTACGTTCATTCACGCTCTATGGAGAAAAAAATGAGAGAATAATACACATTTTTCTCTCGTATTTATGCAGTGTTTATTACGACGATCCAAAATTCATACTTGCAGTAAAAACCAAATGCTCAAAGCGTCGCTGTTGACCATCACTTGAAGTCGCTACTAACCCAATAGTGAACATCTGCGTTCGTTATTAAGAGGAAGATATCTTGTTGTAGTCCAGCTGGTTTTTATACCCTCTGCTATTTTTTTTTTCAGAAACATTTAAAAGTTGTGTAAATATTACGTTATAGAATTATCCGGTTAAACAAGTTCAGCTTTTCAAAAAAGGATTTCAGGATGTTTTCAGTACCGTGGTCTTCTTTACCCATGGCACTCCTTTCCTTCATTTTTATTGCCGTCAATGGAGACTTGAGCTACACAGTACCAGAGGAAACGAAGGCACAGTATGTGATTGGAAATACGGCAAAAGATCTCGGAATAGATGCTGCAGAATTAAAATCACGGAAAGCCCGAGTTGAAACGGAGGATAGCAGTAAGCGGTATGTTGATATTAATCTTAATACCGGAGAATTGGTCGTTGCGGAGACAATAGACCGGGAAAAGCTCTGTGACTCGAGAATAAATTGCATCCTGAATTATGAGCTCGTCTTAGAAAATCCGCTAGAGCTACATCGCATTTCTGTGAATATTCGGGATATCAATGACAACGCGCCAATGTTTATTAAGAAGAGAATTAGCTTTGAAATCCACGAGTCCACTGATAAAGGCCAGCGCTTCCGTTTGGATGAAGCTCACGACTATGACATCGGACAAAACGGAGTGAAAGACTATTCGCTTGAAAAGAACAACCATTTTGTTTTGTCTGTGAAAGAAAATAAAAACGGACGGAAATACGCAGAACTTGTGCTGGATAAAGAGCTGGACCGCGAACAGCAGAAAGATGTTGACTTGATTCTTACCGCAGTGGATGGCGGGATTCCTCAGAGATCAGGGACTGCTGTTATACACATCACTGTGCTTGATGCTAATGATAATATTCCGGTATTCACACAGTCTGTATATAAAGTGGTTTTAGCTGAAAACGCACTGATAGGAACAGAAGTCGTTACTGTGAGCGCAGAAGATGCGGATGAAGGAGCAAATGGCGCAGTGACATATGAATTCAGTCACATTGCTCATAAAGCAGCACAATTATTTACTATTCACGAATTTAGTGGACAAATTAAGGTGGCTGGAGATATCGACTATGAGGAGGATAAATATTATGAAATTGGAGTCCAGGCTAAAGATGGATCTGGTTTAGCATCGACTGCGAGTGTCATTATAGATATTAATGATGTCAATGACAATGCTCCTAAAATTGTTCTGAAATCTCTAAATAGTCCTCTACCTGAGAATGTTATTGTAGGCACTGAGGTGGCTATTATAAATGTTCAGGATAAAGATTCAGGAGATAATCGAAAGATACGTTGTGCAATTCAGGGAAATGTTCCTTTCCAATTAAATCCATCAATCAAAAATTATTTTTCACTGGCGACTACAAGCATACTCGATCGAGAGATGGAAGAATATTATAACATAACAATCATTGCTAGTGATGGAGGCTCTCCGCCTTTATCCTCATACATGATCATCCATATAACTTTATCAGATATCAATGACAATCCTCCTGTTTTTGAGCAGCAATCCTACACTGCAAATGTAATGGAAAATAACAAACCAGGAACCTCTGTTACTTCTGTTTCTGCAACAGACCCAGACTGGAGGCAGAATGGTACAGTACTGTATTCTCTGGTGACCAGTGAGATAAACGGTGTTCCAGTTTCCTTATATTTGTCCATTAACTCAGATACTGGAGTGATCCATGCTGTAAGGTCATTTGACTATGAAAAGTTTAGAAACTTCAAAGTCCAGGTTGTAGCCAGAGACAATGGTTCTCCTCCACTCAGCAGCAATGTGAGTGTGTGTGTGTTTATATCAGATGAGAATGATAATGCTCCACAGATATTATACCCTGCTGCAGAGGGAAAGTCTTTAATGACTGAGATGGTTCCAAAATCTGCCCTCTCTGGATCTCTGCTCTCCAAAGTTATTTCTGTAGATGCTGACTCTGGACAGAATGCATGGTTGTCATATCAGATCATGAAGTCTACTGATCCAGGACTTTTCACTATTGGTCTCTATAGTGGAGAGATCAGGGCTCAGAGGGACATTACTGAATCTGACAGCATGAAACAGAACCTTGTTATCTTGGTGAAAGATAATGGACAACCTCCTCTCTCTGCTACCTGTTCTGTATATTTACTTATTTCTGATAATCTTGCTGAAGTTCCAGACCTTAAAGACATGACTTATGAGGAGAACAATTCCAAACTGACTTTTTATTTAATAATTGCACTGGTTACTGTCTCCACCTTCTTTTTGACTTTCATTATTCTGATTCTGGCTGTGAGGTTTTGCCACAGTAGAAAACCCAGACTGTTGTTTAATGGAGCAGTGGCCATTCCCAGTGCATATCTCCCTCCCAACTATGCAGAAGTGGAGGGAGCTGGAACTCTCCGCAGTTCTTACAATTATGACACGTATTTAACTACAGGATCACGCACCAGTGACTTCAAGTTCATCACATCTTATAATGACACCACACTTTCTGCTAGTGGAACCCTGAAGAAGGTTCAAAATGAGAATTTTGCTGCAAGTTTGAATACACTTGACAATACAGGAGAGGAAAACGAGGTAAGATAACTGTTTTCCTTTTGTCTTAGGATATTATTCCAAATTTAGATTTTTTTTGGTTCCTTTCTTCATGTTGATCAAACTGCAACAGCCATTCTTGCCTAATGTCACTTATTTATTTTGCTTTCATTATATGATTGTCAATTGTAGATGCTTTACATTTCTGTACACTGTAAATAGTATCGTTCACATCTACTTAATGAAAATTTTTCCATCTTCAAAATCTAAAAATTAAATAATAATAATAAATATAATGATAAAAACAAAATTATTAATATTAATAATTATTATTAATTATTATTATTATTATTATTATTATTATTATTAAATAGTACAATTGTAATTATTATTTTCTTTAATTAGTTATTTATTGACAAATTAATATACCCTGTATTCATATATTGACCTATTAGCTAACATATTAGCTAATGCCTGAAAATTTCTTTTTAAATAGTGGGTGAATAAAATTTATTTTTTATTAATTAGTTCTATTCCTAAAACATTTGCCTGTGAATGGTTATTTGTGAATAAGCGATTGTAACTAACTATTACATTTACATTTTTATATTCAAATGATTCTAAAATGTACGTTATTTTCATGCATTTAATAGTTTGTTTGTGTATTCATTATTTAGGTTTGTTATAGAATATAATTGAGGAGAATACAACACTGTATTACACAAAAAATACTCTAAGCGTCGCTGTTCACCTACGGAGGAAATTGCAATGACTCTCCACCCATTACGTGTCATTTCAATATAACTCCTGACATCTACAAACGGTGCTGCATTTAGCTTGGGCAAATTTCAAGGAAACAATCGAACAAACAAAAGCAATTACATTTATAACACATTCTGCACATTTAAATGTTGCTAGAATGGACAGGAAGGTCGGATTATTCTTGATTGTATTTGTTCTCGGCTTTATTTTAATTTTTCTTCATCCTGTCCATGGAGACTTGAGCTACACGGTCCCGGAGGAAACGAAGCGTCAGTACGTGATTGGACATTTAGCAAAGGATCTTGGACTTGATGCTAAACGTTTATCTGCTCGTAAAGCTCGGGTGGAGACGGACGACAGCGCGAAACGCTACTGCGACATTAATCTGAGTAGCGGAAATTTGGTCGTGGCGGAAACAATAGACCGAGAGAGACTTTGTGGGTCGCGAATTTCATGCACCCTAAATTACGAGCTTGTGTTGGAAAATCCTTTTGAAGTGCATCGCATTTCATTGCAGATAGAGGATGTAAACGATAACTCTCCCCTTTTTCCAAAAGAACGGATCGGTTTTGAAATTAGAGAGTCGGCTGTTAAGGGCGAGCGTTTCCCTTTAGAAGAAGCTCACGACTTGGATTTAGGACGTAACGCAGTTCAAGGATATTCTCTTGAAGCAAATGAGCATTTTATTTTAACAGTGAATGAGAACGCAGACGGAGGAAAATCCGCTATTTTGGTCCTGGAGAAAGAGCTCGATCGCGAAAAGCAGAATGATATTAATTTAATTCTTACCGCATTTGATGGCGGAAATCCACCGAAATCAGGGACAGCTGTTATACATGTTACTGTTCTGGATGCCAATGACAATATTCCCGTGTTTAGTGAACCTGTGTACAGAGTGAGTCTAGTTGAAAACGCGCCTGTAGGCACGGAGGTGATTACAGTCACGGCGACTGATGCTGACGAAGGACCCAACGGTGACGTCACTTATGAGCTCAGCCGTTTAACAGATAATTCGGCAAAATTATTTGCGCTTGACAAAATAACTGGACAGATCACAGTGAGTGGGAACATCGATTATGAAGATGAAAAATATTATGAAATTAGAGTACAGGCCAAAGATGGTCCTGGTCTTGTATCATCTGCTAAAATTATTATAGACATCATTGATGTCAATGACAATGAACCTCGAATTATTCTTAAATTATTAAACGATCCAGTGCCTGAGAACTCTGCAGCAGGCACTGAGGTGGCAATTATTAATGTACAAGATAAAGATTCAGGAGATAATGGACATGTAAATTGCTTTATTCAGAAAAATGTTCCTTTTAAATTAAATCCATCTATCAAAAACTATTATACATTAGTAACCACAAGCATGCTTGATCGAGAGAAAGAAACAGAATTCAACATAACAATCAGTGCAACTGATGGAGGTTCTCCACCTTTATCATCATCTATAACCATTCATCTTTCTGTATCAGATATCAATGACAATCCTCCTGTATTTGAGCAGCAGTCATACACTGCATATGTAAAGGAAAATAGTAAAGAAGGATCTTTTGTTACTGCTGTTACTGCAACAGACCCAGACTGGAGACAGAATGGTACAGTACTGTATTCCCTGGTGCCTAGTGAGATAAATGGTTTTCCAGTTTCCTCATTTCTATCTATTAACTCAGATACTGGAGTGATCCATTCTGTAAGATCATTTGACTATGAAAAGTTCAGAGACTTCAAAGTCCAGATTGTAGCCAGAGACAATGGTTCTCCTCCACTCAGCAGCAATGTAACTGTGAGTGTGTTTATATCAGATGAGAATGATAATGCTCCACAGATATTATACCCTGCTGCAGAGGGAAAGACTTTAATGACTGAGATAGTCCCTAAATCTGCCCTCTCTGGATCTCTGCTCTCCAAAGTGATCGCTGTGGATGCTGACTCTGGACAGAATGCATGGCTGTCCTATCAGATCATCAAATCTACTGATCCAGGACTTTTTAAAATTGGTCTTCATAGTGGAGAGATCAGGGCTCAGAGGGACATTACTGAATCTGACAGCATGAAACAGAATCTTGTTATCTCAGTAAAAGATAATGGACAACCTCCTCTTTCTGCTACCTGTTCTGTGTATTTACTTATTTCTGATAATCTTGCTGAAGTTCCAGAACTAAAAGACATGACTTATGAGGAGAGTAATTCCAAACTAACTTTTTATTTAATAATTGCGCTGGTTTCAGTCTCTACCTTCTTCCTGACTTTCATTATTTTGATCCTGGCTGTGAGGTTTTGCCACAGGAGAAAACCCAGACTGTTGTTTGATGGAGCAGTGGCCATTCCCAGTGCATATCTCCCTCCCAACTATGCAGAAGTGGAGGGAGCTGGAACTCTCCGCAGTTCTTACAATTATGACACGTATTTAACTACAGGATCACGCACCAGTGACTTCAAGTTCATCACATCTTACAATGACAATACACTTACTGCTGGTGGAACTTTGAAGAAGGTTCAAAATGAGACTTTAGCTGCAAATTTAATTAGCCTTAACACAGGAGAGGGAGATGAGGTAAGATAATTTTTTATATTCTTTTTTTCAATGCTAAAATTCAGTGGCTTTACTCTTAATTAATTAATTATGACTGATTGTTAGGTACCTTGCTCCCTGTAAAAATAAGCTTAATTACTTTCACTGACTATTAATCTTTCTGTGGTTTAAAATATGACCACATTGCTTTTTTTTCTTCACTCTATCTCTTGGTCTCTTGTTTGCTTGTCAAAACAAGGGTACACCTTGCGGGTCACTTCATGCCCAACTCTGTTTATTCCCTACTTGTACACAACCCTGTTTGGACTGCAGTGTTTATGAATTATTACTGCTGATGCTTGTGTGCTGTAGGTACATTTGTCTCTTTCCCACACTGACTTATGACAAATGTACCAGAATTGGTAACAATAACATTGTTTACAGGAGGTTAAAGTGCTACACTTGCCCTTGATTTTTCAGTATCTTTTTAGAAAATTGCAATAAAATACTAATATGTTTAAATTCTAGGGTTCTAGGGAGTTTTTTTTTTTTTTTTTCCCGAAGCATTAATGGTAAATAATATGTGGATATTTTTTTTTGGAGCGTGAATTTATCACAAAAAAAAAAAAATAATAATTTGTAACAAGGTGGCTTTACATATATTTTAGGAAGCTTCTGATTATTCTTGTTTTTTATTGATTACCTGGTGGATTCATTCCTTTTATGCAAAACATGCATATCAACATATGCCTATCAACACATCAAACAATTTTAGCACTGGTGGCTCTCCATGGTGCTGAAATAGAAGCCGAAAGAAAGAAATCTTCTGTCATTTGTCATTTTGGAAAGTCACACAGTGCAGCACCTTAAAAAAGAATCACTTTTAGAATTTGGTCAAAGTGTCAATTTGGTCTGTTTTTTTTTTTTCCTTTATTTTTTTTACATTTGTTTTATTAGGCATTGGACTTCTACAGTGCATTTTATAAAGTATGCTTTAAGGTTTACAAAAACTGTGCATTTATTTGTTTTGTACCATTCCTCAACTCCTGTCAGACCAGTATTCAGAGAAAAACTCAACCACTACTGTTTTTCACTCTGTTGATTACCACTATTTTATTGATCATAGGTGATGCTTTTTGAAAAAAACTGAAAGAGACGAAATCACACGTTTTTAGCTTTATTGGTGTCCTTGTGAATAGCATGCATCAACTCTAAAAACTATTAGAAACTGTTAAAAAAAATAAAGCTATTTATTATTTAAAATGATTTTACGGCCTTGTTCAGGGGTTTGAAATATTATTTATAAATAGATTCTACTTGCAATAAAACAAAATGCTCGACAACTGACGACAACTGGAACACGAGTCACACAAAATAAAATATAATACATCCCTTACGCTAATGAATTGTAAATAATAATTACACATTTTTTTAGTCACATTACTTGGAATTGTGTATTTTAGCTTATGGGATATAGGATTTAGCATGTTTCCAGTTCTTTCATCTTCTCAACTCATTGCGCTTCTTTATTTCATTCTCATTGTTGTTAATGGAGACTTAAGCTAAACAGTACCAGAGGAAACTAATGTGCAGTATCTAATAAAGGAAATTGGAATAGATGGTGCAAAATTTAAAGCATGGGATGCCTGAGTTAAAGTAAAGGAGAGCTGCAAGCGATATGTCAATTTACATTTTAAAACTGGAGAATTGATTGTTTCAAGAAAATAAAATGGTGAAATCTTTGTGGCTTGAGAATAAATTGCATCCTGTATCATGAGAACATTGTAGAAAATCTGATAGATCTACATAATATTGCCAAATGTTTGCGGACACCTGGACTATGGTATATGCTTTTTGAGCATTGCATTCGACATTTCATCACAATTTGCTCTTATAATTCCCTCCACTGTTCTGGGAAGATGTTGCAGTAGATTTTTGAGTGTGCTTATGGACAGTTGTGTTCATCATCCACAAGGGTGTTAGTAATGTCAGCTATGGTATAAGTGAGGAGGCCTGCAGTCAGTGCCTTTCACTATCTTTCTCTCCAAACTTTGTAAACCATATCCTCATGGAGTTTACTTTGTGCACAGGGACAATGTCATGCTGGAACAGGTTTGGGTTTCCAAGTTCAAGTAAACACAAAATTTTATTATACCACATCCGAAGACATCCTATACAATTGTGTGCCTCCATCTTTGTGGTAACAGATTGGAGAAGAACCACATATGGCAGAAAGGGTCAGGTGTCCCAAAACATTTGTGCATACATGTATATATATGTGAATCTTTAGGATACAAATGACAACATGCCAAATAAAGGGCAGCGTTTCCATTTGAATTACATTCACGACATCGGATAGTGACTGCTTATTTGCTAGAAAAGAACTGCTTTTTTTTGTTTGGTAAAGACAATAAAAACAGATAGAAATATGCAGAGCTTGTGCAGATAAAGACTTGATTCTTGCCAGAGTGGATGGTGGGATTCTTCAGAGATCAGGGACGGATTTTATACTCATCACTTTGCTAGATTATAAAGATAATGTTCACACAGCCTGTATATAAACAGTTTTTCTGCAATCTGCTTTATATATATTTTTATTTCTGAACATAAAAACATAACTTATCAGGAAAACAATTCTAAACTGACTTTTTATTTATTCATCACACGGGATTTTCTCTCTACCTTCTTTCTGACTTTTATCACTCTGGTTCTGTGAGGTTTTGCCACAGGAGAAAACCCAGACTGTTGTTTGATGGAGCAGTGGCCATTCCCATGTGTATCTTGTACTCAACTATGCAGAAGTGGAGGGAGCTGGAACTCCACATTTCTTACAATTATGACATATCTTAATAGTGAATTTTGTACCAGTTACTTTATTACCTCTTGTAAAACCACACTTACTAATAGTGGAACTCTGAAGGAGGGTTAAAATCAGACTTTAGCTGCAAGTTTGATTACACTTACGTTGACACCCTGTCTTGATTCATGAGAAAATTTACTTTTATTTATATCTTGTTGAGATCCTGCAACCAGTGTTTGCATTTCCATATTCTTTCTTTTTGGGATTTGCTGATTTTCTTTTATTCATGCATTTCTTTAAATTGTGCATGATGTGGGCTGTGAGTTTGGTCTTTCGAAGTCATCAGATAAAATCTAATTCCAGTTTACTACTGATACAATGCAGTATATTGGAAAGCTGTTGACAGCTCATGAGAGTCAGTTCATTTAAACTGTAATGATCGAAAAATACTCAGAGTTTCGCGCTTTACCTGCAGGAAACATAGTAAACCTCATACCGCCTTTTAAATGTTTTAAATATGTAATCACAGGTTGGTCTAGCAGCAAAGACCATTGCAGCAAGAAGTAACAGTCTTTCATGTTTAACACACACAGACATTGGAAATCTTTTCTGAACACCTAATTTGCAACATATTTTAAAGTCGTGATGATGTCATCAAGCTTCAAATCTATGAAAAATATAATCTTTTCCTGTGTAATATTCGACAATATCATAATTCAAATATTTTATTCAACCAGAGCATCATCTGTGGAGATTTGAGCTAAATGGTAGAGAACAAAACGAAACATCAGTATGCTATTGGAAATATAAAAATTAAATGTAATTAATTAAATACATTTAATTTACTTAATTTTAAATTAAAAATACAGAAGGCCTGAGTAGAATCGGAGGACAGCAGTAAGTGGTATGTTTCTATGAATGTTAACACCTGCAATATCTTTATAAGCGCATATATCTGGAAATTTGTGAGTTCGCTGTTAAATAGCAGTGTTTCCGTCTGGATGTTGCGCACAATTCTGATATTGGACAAAACCGAGTGAATGACAATTGGCTAGAAAAGAACAAACATTTTGTTTTGCCTGTTAAAGAAATAAAAATGGACAGAAATACACAGAGCTTGTGCTGGATAAAAAGCTGAATTGCAAACAGCAGAAAGATTTTGACTTGATTCCTACTGCAGTGTATTGTAGCTTAAAATGCACCAATAGAAACAGAAGTATTTTCTGTGAAAACAGAATATGTAGAAATATTATGAATTTGTAGTCCAGGCTATGGATGGATCTTTTGCCAGTATTATTATATATATTAGTGATGCCAATGACAATGCTACTAAAATTATGCTTAAATCCCTAAATATTCCTCTACCTGAGAATTTTATTGTAAGCATTAAGTTGGCCATTATAAATATTAAGGATAAGGATTCAGGAGCAGTTGTTCAGTTCAGCAAAATGTTCCTTTTGAATTAAATCACCTTCATTCTGACTTTCATTTTTCTAGAATTTACATATACAGAATAATTTTACATATACTGTAAAAATATAAAAATGTTGTCAGGAAAATTCCTTAATTAATTAACTGTATTCGTATAATCTTTAAACATATAAATGCTATCTGTGGAAGGATGATTGTGATTGTAATTACTATATTTGAAAATATATATTCGAATTTATTTATATTTTTACAAAAGCATTTTTTAATATTTAGTGGAGTTTATTTTGTCGTTATTTTTGCAGCATGTAAAAAGTAAAGATTAAAGGGACCGTAATACTGTAATATATAAAAATATACTCAAAGCGTCGCTGTTCACCTACAGAGCAAAAACTATCGAAGCTCTCCACCCATTTCATGTCACTTTCAGCTCCTCCTGACATCCACAAACGCTGCTGCGTTTAGCTGTTTATTGTCAGTAAAGATTTCGAGTAGACGATAGGAATTTTACATATATATATATATCACAGCATAGGAAAATAAAAAAACCATGAAAATAAATGTCGGTAGAATGGAAAGGAACATCGGTTTATTCTCGATATTGTTTGCGCTTGGCTTTATTGTCACTTTTCTTCACCCTGTCCATGGAGATTTGAGCTACACGGTTCCGGAGGAAACGAAGCGTCAGTACGTGATTGGACATTTAGCAAAGGATCTTGGACTTGATGCTAAACGTTTATCTGCTCGTAAAGCTCGGGTGGAGACGGACGACAGCGCGAAACGCTACTGCGACATTAATCTGAGTAGCGGAAATTTGGTCGTGGCGGAAACAATAGACCGAGAGGATCTTTGCACGTCGAGAATTTCTTGCATTCTAAATTACGAGCTTGTGTTGGAAAATCCACTTGAAGTGCATCGCATTTCATTGCAGATAGAGGATGTAAACGATAACTCTCCCCTTTTTCCAAAAGAACGGATCAGTTTTGAAATTAGAGAGTCGGCTGTTAAGGGCGAGCGTTTCCCTTTAGAAGAAGCTCACGACTTGGACATAGGACGTAACGCAGTTCAAGGATATTCTCTTGAAGCAAATGAGCATTTTATTTTAACAGTGAATGAGAACGCGGACGGAGGAAAATCCGCTATTTTGGTCCTGGAGAAAGAGCTCGATCGCGAAAAGCAGAATGATATTAATTTAATTCTTACCGCATTTGATGGCGGAAATCCACCGAAATCAGGGACAGCTGTTATACATGTTACTGTTCTGGATGCAAATGACAATATTCCCGTGTTTAGTGAACCTGTGTACAGAGTGAGTCTAGTTGAAAACGCGCCTGTAGGCACGGAGGTGATTACAGTCACGGCGACTGATGATGATGAAGGACCCAACGGTGACGTCACATATGAGCTCAGCCGTTTATCTGAGAAATCGGTAAAATTGTTTTCTCTTCATAAAATTACTGGACAGATCACAGTGAGTGGGAACATCGATTATGAAAAGGAAAATTATTATGAAATGAGAGTACAGGCCAAAGATGGTCCTGGTCTTGTATCATCTGCTAAAATTATTATAGACATCATTGATGTTAATGACAATGAACCTCGAATTATTCTTAAATCATTAAACGAACCAATACCTGAGAACTCTGCAGCAGGCACTGAGGTGGCAATTATTAATGTTCAAGACAAAGATTCAGGAGATAATCGACATGTAAATTGTTACATTAAGCAAAATCTTCCATTTAAATTAATTCCATCTATCAAAAACTATTTTTCATTAGTAACAACAAGCATGCTTGATCGAGAGAAAGAAACAGATTATAACATAACAATCACTGCAACTGATGGAGGTTCTCCACCTTTATCATCATCTATAACCATTCATCTTTCTGTATCAGATATCAATGACAATCCTCCTGTATTTGAGCAGCAGTCATACACTGCATATGTAATGGAAAATAACAAACCAGGAACCTCTATAAGTGCTGTTACTGCAAGAGACCCAGACTGGAGACAGAATGGTACAGTACTGTATTTACTGTTGCCCAGTGACATAAATGGTGTTTTGGTGTCTTCATTTTTGTCAATTAACTCCGATACTGGAGTGATCCATGCTGTGAGGTCATTTGACTATGAAAAGTTCAGAGACTTCAAAGTCCAGGTTATAGCCAGAGACAATGGTTCTCCTCCACTCAGCAGCAATGTAACTGTGAGTGTGTTTATATCAGATGAGAATGATAATGCTCCACAGATATTATACCCTGCTGCAGATGGAAAGTCTTTCATGACTGAGATGGTACCTAAAGCTGCCCTATCGGGATCTCTGCTCTCCAAAGTGATCGCTGTGGATGCTGACTCTGGACAGAATGCTTGGCTGTCATATCAGATCATCAAATCTACTGATCCAGAACTTTTCACTATTGGTCTCCATAGTGGAGAGATCAGGGCTCAGAGGGACATTACTGAATCTGACAGCATGAAACAGAGCCTTGTTATCTCAGTGAAAGATAATGGACAACCTCCTCTTTCTGCTACCTGTTCTGTGTATTTACTTATTTCTGATAATCTTGCTGAAGTTCCACAATTGAAAGACATGACTTCTGAGGAGAACAATTCCAAACTGACTTTTTATTTAATTATTGCGCTGGTTTCTGTCTCCACCTTCTTCCTGACTTTCATTATTCTGATCCTGGCTGTGAGGTTCTGCCACAGAAGAAAACCCAGGCTGTTGTTTGATGGAGCAGTGGCCATTCCCAGTGCATATCTCCCTCCCAACTATGCAGAAGTGGAGGGAGCTGGAACTCTCTGCAGTTCTTACAATTATGACACGTATTTAACTACAGGATCACGCACCAGTGACTTCAAGTTCATCACATCTTACAATGATGCCACACTTACTGCTGGTGGAACTTTGAAAAAGGTTCCAAATGAGACTTTAGCTGCAAGTCTGATTATGCTTAACAATACAGGAGAGGAAGAGGAGGTAAGAAAACATACTTTTCTTTGTTCCATGTTTTATCTGAACAAATTTAAATTTCAGATAAACTCTTAATTTAGCTGTGTACATTTTTTTTTCACTTCAGAACATTCAATGAAATGTTAAGATTCAATTTAATGTACTCTGATATTCTATCTTCAAACCCTTACATTTCACATGCAAAATATATTGCCTGCTGATTCTGTTTATTTGTTTGTTTGGGAAAAAAGCATTCATTCATTCATTCATTCATTCATTCATTCATTCGTCCATCCATTAATTAATTATTTAATTAATTAATTCATTTATTTATTTATTGGCAGCTCCCATTATGGGTTGCAACAGCGGCTATATTCAGCGTCCCTCCTCTGCACATGACCAAACCAAACTCAATCAATCCTTTCTCACCTTGTCTGCAAAACTTCATCCTGTTGTAAGCTTTTTTCAGGTCCACAAACACACAATGCAACACCATCTGCCCTTCGCTATCAATCTCCATCAACATTCTCAAAGCAAATATTGTGTCCCAGTATTCTTCCTTTGAATGAAACTATACTGCTCAGATTTTTACCTCTCCTCTCAGCCTGGCTTCCACTACTCTTACCCATAACTTCATGGAGTGACTAATCAACTTTATTCCCATCTAGTTACTGCATATATGCACATCTCCCTTATTCTTTAAAATCAATACCAGCACACTCCTTCTCCATTCCTAAGGCATTCTCTTCCTTTCTAAAATTTGTTAGATTTAAATCTAGTTAAAACTTTTGCCATGTCTCCTAAATATCTCCATGATTCAATTGGTATGCCATTTGGGCCAACCGACTTTCCACTCTTGATCCTCTTACTAGTTGCTCTCACTTCCTCCTTACTGTTCGTATGAACATTCAACCTTCTTTCTCTCCTATTTTTTTCACTCATTAGATACTTAAATGACTCCCTCCACCTTCTAAACACACTCTTCTCACTTGTCACATTTAGATAAGCATCCTTTGTTGCCCTAACTTGTAGCACATCCTTTACAGCTTAGTCCCTCTGCCTAGCCAATTGCTATAAACACTTTTCTTCTTCCTTAGTGTCCAACTTCTTATACAGCTCATCATACACCTTTTCCTCAGCAGATGTCACACCAATACCTTCCTATACCTTCCTATCTCCCTTATCACTTCTGCAGCACCTCTTCACCACCATCTAGCTCCTTCTTCTTTTTAAAATATGTATTCACCTTGTTCCCTTCATCAACATGCTCATTAAAATCTGCCCCATTTACCATTCTTTCTTTCTTAGGCTCACTCTCCACCATTTAACTGACTCCAGAAATTTTCTTTCTCCGAAATCTCAGAACCAACTTGTGGTGAATGGGCACTGCTAAAAATTTTTATTCCCATTTATCTGGGCTTGCAACCGACACTAAGAGTGCATTGGCTTGTGCTATCCTAATGGCTAGCATTTTTCAGTCATACAGCTGAAAATATTCAGTCCTGAAGACAACAAATGAATTTCTTTACTAGCTTTGCAAAACATGAAACCTTCACCGTTGCTTACATGTGCTCTTAAGTATTGCATCTCTTTTTGAGTTATAGGCTGGTCTTAACTGTTACAGGTATAGTCCAATACTATTTTGCATCCTCTTTATTGTAGTTCACTGGTCATTTGCATTTTTTCTGAAATCAAGAGGAAAAGGTCATGTTGACCAGCTCACTTTGGTCTTTGAAATTTTGGGTTTACTATTGTGCTTGCAGACATGGACTGTGACACTTGGCTGCATATTTAAAGTAATACAGTATCCACTGGTCCATTCATGAGCAATCATAATGTTGCCCTGTGCAACATATTCTTTTCCACATTTTGTTACATGGGGATACATTTTATTTTTCACATTTTAGGTGTTACTCCTCTTAAACATATTGGCAGAAATAAGAAAATAATGTTTCTCTTGTGGAATATGCATAATAATATATACGTATGAACCTGCTATGATGATAATGAAATACTGAATCTGAAAATATTTTGTTGAATCTCTATGATGTCTTTTCTTAGTTTGCATTGATTCATAATTCTTTCCCCTGGTAAATCTAATAATGACCTTATTATAACTTCACTTTTACTGGCATGTCACAAATTCAGATTTTGATTGGCTCCACAACCCTAAAATTACAGTACTTAACATAAAGTATGAGACAGGAAGATATTCCGAATTATTGTAGAAATGTGTTCTTTGCTGTTTTTGTGATTAACAGGTGCCTAATTTTCTACTTGTAACCAGAACATATTTTTAACAGTAGAACTTATAGGACAAAACAGTGAGCTCAGCATGATTTTCAATATAAGGAGGCATGTTATATATTGCACTGTCATGCATCATTTTCTAGAATTCAATGAAAAACAGTCTAAATAGCAAAATAAATTAATTAATTAATTAAATGTATCCCACAAACAAATCTACTTTCGAAATGTTTTTTAATTTTTTAATTTTATTTTGTTTGTAGTTGTTTATTTTAATTCTTTTTGGCCAGTGTTAACTTAACCACTTCAGATGAATCCTATTCACATTTTGTTTAGTCATTAATCCTTATGAAATCAAATAGAAAAAATCTTCTAAGATGCAATGGCATTTGTATAACAATATTTTACTAAATAGGGCACGAGGGTAGAGCTACTCCTAAGTGAGCAGTTGTGAGATTCAGCACCGTCAATGTGGACAGCACTAGTACACCATAGACAACACTGCGTCGTTAATTCATGCTCCATGCAAAAAAAAACAAACAAAAAAAACAAACAAAAAAAAAAGGATGTACCTTTTAAACACTATTTTTGCTGTGTGGATTATGACGATCCAAAATTCATACTTGCAGTAAAAACTAAATGCTCAAAGCGTCGCTGTTGACCATCAATTGCAGGTGCTACAAAACCATGACTGAACATCTGCGTTCGTTATTAACAGGAAGATCTCTTGTTGTAGTCCAGCTGGTTTTTATACTCTCTGCTATTTCTAAAGAAACGGTTGAAAATATGTGTTGATATTACGTTATGGAATTATTCGAATAAAGACTTTTAGCTTTTCAAATATGGATTTCAGGACGCTTTCAGCACCGTGGTCTTCTTTATTCATTGCACTCCTGTCCATTTTTATTGCGGTCAAAGGAGACTTGAGCTACACAGTACCAGAAGAAACGAAGGCACAGTATGTGATTGGAAACGCGGCAAAGGATTTCGGAATAGATGCTGCAGATTTAAAAACACGGAAGGCCCGAGTTGAAACGGAGGATAGCAGTAAGCGGTATGTTGATATTAATCTTAATACCGGAGAATTGGTCGTTGCAGAGACAATAGACCGGGAAAAGCTCTGTGGCTCAAGAATGAATTGCATCCTGAATTATGAGCTCGTCTTAGAAAACCCGCTCGAGCTACATCGCATTTCTCTGCACATCCAGGATATAAATGACAACGCGCCAATGTTTATTAAGAAGAGAATTAGCTTTGAAATCCACGAGTCCACTGTTAAAGGGCAGCGCTTCCGTTTGGATGAAGCTCACGACTATGACATCGGACAAAACGGAGTGCAAGACTATTCGCTAGAAAAGAACAACCATTTTGTTTTGTCTGTGAAAGAAAATGAAAACGGACGGAAATACGCAGAACTTGTGCTGGATAAAGAGCTGGATCGCGAACAACAGAAAAATATTGACTTAATTCTTACCGCAGTGGATGGCGGGATTCCTCAGAGATCAGGGACTGCTGTTATACACATCACTGTGCTTGATGCTAATGATAATATTCCAGTGTTCACACAGTCTGTATATAAAGTGGTCTTATCTGAAAACGCACCAATAGGAACAGAAGTCGTTACTGTGAGCGCAGAAGATGCAGATGAAGGAGCAAATGGCGCAGTAACATATGAATTCAGTCACATTGCTCATAACGCAGCACAATTATTTACTATTCACGAATTTAGTGGACAAATTAATGTGGCTGGAGATATCGACTATGAGGAGGAAAAATATTATGAAATTGGAGTCCAGGCTAAAGATGGATCTGGTTTAGCATCAACTTCGAAAGTCATTATAGATATTACTGATGTCAATGACAATGCTCCTAAAATTGTTCTGAAATCTCTAAATAGTCCTCTACCTGAGAATGTTATTGTAGGCACTGAGGTGGCTATTATAAATGTTCAGGATAAAGATTCAGGAGATAATCGAAAGATACGTTGTGCAATTCAGGGAAATGTTCCTTTCCAATTAAATCCATCGATCAAAAATTATTTTTCACTGGCAACGACAAGCATACTCGATCGAGAGATGAAAGAATATTATAACATAACAATCATTGCTAGTGATGGAGGCTCTCCGCCTCTATCCTCATACATGATCATCCATATAACTTTATCAGATATCAATGACAATCCTCCTGTTTTTGAGCAGCAATCCTACACTGCAAATGTAATCGAAAATAACAAACCAGGAAACTCTGTTACTTCTGTTACTGCCACAGACCCAGACTGGAGGCAGAATGGTACAGTTCTGTATTCTCTGGTGCCCAGTGAGATAAACAGTTTTCCTGTGTCCTCATATTTGTCCATTAACTCAGATACTGGAGTGATCCATGCTGTAAGGTCATTTGACTATGAAAAGTTCAGAGACTTCAAAGTCCAGATTGTAGCCAGAGACAATGGTTCTCCTCCACTCAGCAGCAATGTGACTGTGAGTGTGTTCATATCAGATGAGAATGATAATGCTCCACAGATATTATACCCTGCTACAGAGGGAAAGTCTTTAATGACTGAGATGGTTCCAAAATCTGCTCTTTCTGGATCTCTGCTCTCCAAAGTTATTTCTGTGGATGCTGACTCTGGACAGAATGCGTGGCTGTCCTATCAGATTGTTAAGTCTACTGATCCAGGACTTTTCACTATTGGTCTCCATAGTGGAGAAATCAGGGCTCAGAGGGACATTACTGAATCTGACAGCATGAAACAGAACCTTGTCATCTTGGTGAAAGATAATGGACAACCTCCTCTCTCTGCTACCTGTTCTGTATATTTACTTATTTCTGATAATCTTGCTGAAGTCCCAGACCTTAAAGACATGACTTATGAGGAGAACAATTCCAAATTGACTTTTTATTTAATAATTGCACTGGTTTCTGTTTCCACCTTCTTCCTGACTTTCATTATTATGATCCTGGCTGTGAGGTTTTGCCACAGAAGAAAACCCAGACTGTTGTTTGATGGAGCAGTGGCCATTCCCAGTGCATATCTCCCTCCCAACTATGCAGAAGTGGAGGGAGCTGGAACTCTCTGCAGTTCTTATAATTATGACACATATCTAACTACAGGATCACGCACCAGTGACTTCAAGTTCATCACATCTTATAATGACACCACACTTACTTCTAGTGGAACTCTGAAAAAGGTTCAAAATGAGAATTTTGCTGCAAGTTTGATTACACTTAACAATGCAGGAGAGGAAAATGAGGTAAGAAAACTGTGCTTGTTCCCTTTGTCTTAGGATTCATTCCAAATTTAGATTTTCTTTTTTTTACCTGTTGATTTTTGCATTGGTTTCTTTCTTTACGTTGATGAAACTGCAGCAGCCATTCTTGCCTAATGTCACTTATTTATTTTGCTTTCATAATATGATTATCACATATAGATCCTTACAATGTCTGCAAAGTGTGAATTGTAGAGGTCATGTTTAATAAATGAGCTTTTACTATCTACTTAAATCTTTAAATCAAAATTTAGCTTATCATATGATTTATATTATATAACTATATTTAATGACGTTTATTTAAAGATATTGCTGTGGAAAGTTGTAACGTAAAAAGAAAAACAAGCAAAAGTAAATTAATCAGCTTCTCATTTAGCTTCTAGTCATATGAATGAGGTATAATTATAATTTCAGTAAAATATCTCGATTGTGACGTCCCTTAACAGTGTTTTTTATTTTTATTACAGGTGAGTTGTGTAAGGACTTTAATAACAATAATAATAACAATAATAATAATAATAATAATAATAAAATAATAATACATTATTATTATTTATTATTATTATTATTATTATTATTATTATTATTATAAAATAATACAATTGTGATTATTATTATTTTCCTTAGTTAGTTATTGACAAATGAATATATTCACATATTGACCTATAAGCTAAATTATTAGCTAATGCCTATAAATAAATAAAAAAAGGGTCAGTTAACTATATTATTTAAATAGTTTTATTACTAAAACATTCAATTCTAAATGGTTAATTGCGAATTAGCAAGGGTAACTAATTTTTATATAAAAAAATGTATCTTGAAATTATATACAAACGTAGGTTCTTCCCATGTATTTATTAATTTGTTTATGTATGCACTATTTAGGTTTGTAAAAAATATAGGAGAATACAACACTGTATTACACCAAAAATACTCTAAGCGTCGCTGTTCACCTACGGAGGAAATTGCAATGACTCTCCACCCATTACGTGTCATTTCAGTATACTCCTGACATCCACAAACGCTGCTGCATTTAGCTTGGGCAAATTTCAAGTAGATTGTCGAACAAACAAAAGCAATTACATTTATAACACATTCTGCACATTTACATGTTGCCAGAATGGACAGGAAGGTCGGATTATTCTCGATTGTCTTTGTTCTCGGATTTATTTTATTTTTCTTCACCCTGTCCATGGAGATTTGAGCTACACGGTTCCGGAGGAAACGAAGCGTCAGTACGTTATTGGACATTTAGCAAAGGATCTTGGACTTGATGCTAAACGTTTATCTACTCGTAAAGCTCGGGTGGAGACGGACGACAGCGCGAAACGCTACTGCGACATTAATCTGAGTAGCGGAAATTTGGTCGTGGCGGAAACAATAGACCGAGAGAGACTTTGTGGGTCGAGAATTTCTTGCATTCTAAATTACGAGCTTGTGTTGGAAAATCCACTTGAAGTGCATCGCATTTCATTGCAGATAGAGGATGTAAACGATAACTCTCCCTTTTTTTCCAACGAACGGATCAGTTTTGAAATTAGAGAGTCGGCTGATAAGGGCGAGCGTTTCCCTTTGGAAGAAGCTCACGACTTGGACATAGGACGTAACGCAGTTCAGGGATATTCTCTTGAAGCAAATGAACATTTTATTTTAACAGTGAATGAGAACGCGGAGGGAGGAAAATCCGCTATTTTGGTCCTGGAGAAAGAGCTCGATCGCGAAAAGCAGAATGATATTAATTTAATTCTTACCGCATTTGATGGCGGAAATCCACCGAAATCAGGGACAGCTGTTATACATGTTACTGTTCTGGATGCCAATGACAATATTCCCGTGTTTAGTGAACCTGTGTACAGAGTGAGTCTAGTTGAAAACGCGCCTGTAGGCACGGAGGTGATTACAGTCACGGCGACTGATGATGATGAAGGATCCAACGGTGACGTCACTTATGAGCTCAGCCGTTTATCAGATAGTTCGGCAAGATTATTTGCTCTTGACAAAATAAGTGGACAGATCACAGTGAGTGGGAACATCGATTATGAAGATGAAAAAAATCATGAAATGAGAGTACTGGCCAAAGATGGTCCTGGTCTTGTATCATCTGCTAAAATTATTATAGACATCATTGATGTCAATGACAATGAACCTCGAATTATTCTTAAATCATTACACAACCCAGTGCCTGAGAACTCTGCAGCAGGCACTGAGGTGGCAATTATTAATGTACAAGACAAAGATTCAGGAGATAATCGTCATGTAAATTGCTTTATTCAGAAAAATGTTCCTTTTAAATTAAATCCATCTATTAAAAACTATTTTTCATTAGTAACAACAAGCATGCTTGATCGAGAGAAAGAAACAGATTACAACATAACAATTACTGCAACTGATGGAGGCTCTCCACCTTTATCATCATCTATAACCATTCATCTTTCTGTATCAGATATCAATGACAATCCTCCTGTATTTGAGCAGCAGTCATACACTGCATATGTAAAGGAAAATAGTAAAGAAAGAACTTCTGTTACTGCTGTTACTGCAACAGACCCAGACTGGAGACAGAATGGTACAGTACTGTATTCCCTGGTGCCTAGTGAGATAAATGGTTTTCCAGTTTCCTCATTTGTATCCATTAACTCAGATACTGGAGTGATCCATTCTGTGAGATCATTTGACTATGAAAAGTTTAGAGACTTCAAAGTCCAGATTGTAGCCAGAGACAATGGTTCTCCTCCACTCAGCAGCAATGTGACTGTGAGTGTGTTCATATCAGATGAGAATGATAATGCTCCACAGATATTATACCCTGCTGCAGAGGGAAAGTCTATAATGACTGAAATGGTCCCTAAATCTGCTATATCTGGATCTCTTCTCTCCAAAGTGATCGCTGTGGATGCTGACTCTGGACAGAATGCGTGGCTGTCATATCAGATTGTCAAGTCTACTGATCCAGGACTTTTCATTATTGGGCTCCATAGTGGAGAGATCAGGGCTCAGAGGGACATTACTGAATCTGACAGCATGAAACAGAATCTTGTTATCTCAGTGAAAGATAATGGACAACCACCTCTCTCTGCTACTTGTTCTGTATATTTACTTATTTCTGATAATCTTGCTGAAGTTCCAGAACTTAAAGACATGACTTATGAGGAGAGCAATTCCAAATTGACTTTTTATTTAATTATTGCACTGGTTTCCATCTCCACCTTTTTCCTGACTTTCATTATTCTGATTCTGGCTGTGAGGTTTTGCCACAGGAGAAAACCCAGACTGTTGTTTGATGGAGCAGTGGCCATTCCCAGTGCATATCTCCCTCCCAACTATGCAGAAGTGGAGGGAGCTGGAACTCTCTGCAGTTCTTACAATTATGACACATATCTAAGTACAGGGTCACGGACCAGTGACTTCAAGTTCATCACATCTTACAATGACACCACACTTACTGCTGGTGGAACTTTGAGGAAAGTTCAAAATGAGACTTTAGCTGCAAATTTGATTACCCTTAACACAGGAGAGGGAGAAGAGGTAAGATTTTTTATTTCCTCTTTTCAATTATAAAATACATTGGGATGTTCCTGCTTTATATAAAATATTGTCTAGAATTTATTTTTATATTACATTTTTCTTTTTTTTCATTTAGAAATTTAGCATTGTCTGCCTCTTATGGCTTTGTCTTCATATAATTAAGTACCTATAACTGGTTGGATGGGATCTTGCTCCTTGTAAAAATTTTAAATAAGTTTATTCAATATCATTGACCATAAAAAATTCTGTGATGTAAAATATGACCACTTTACATTCCTTTATTCTTCACTCTATGCCTTGGTTTCTTGCTTGCTTGTCAAACAAGGGTACACCTTGCTGGTCACTTAATGCCCAACATGCATTTCATGCTTGTACACAACCTTGTGTGGACTGCTGTATGTATAAATTAGTATTGTCGTTGTTTGTTGGCTGTAGGTTGTTATTAAAGCTTAGTAAAACAGACAAATTTGTCTCTCTCCAAACAGATTAATGACAAAGTTATGGAATCGGTAATAATAGCATTGTTTACAAGGGTTTAAAGTGCAAAACCATACAAAGATAGTTAAATTCTAAGCATTGCAAATCAAATTGATATTTATTGTGCTCAACTTTTGTGTGATTATAAAGTCCACTATTCATAAATGCTTTTTTTTTTCTTTTAATAGTTAATATGGATTTTTTTGTTGTGTGTTGTAGTGAATTTATCAAAAGGGGAAAAAAAAACAGTATTTGTAAAGAAATAGCTTTACATGTATTTTATGGCGCTTTTGATTATTCTTGTCTTTAATGATTACCAGATGGATTCTTTCCTATTATGTAAACCATGCATATCAGCTAAGTTTCCACTCATTGAAAACAGTTTTACACAAGCATGGCTAACTGGTGGCTCTCCATGGTGCTGAAATTTGTTCCTATGTCTCTTGTTGTTTACAGTAGGAAAGTCAAACAGTGCAGCACATTAAAAAATAATCACTTTTAGAATTTGGTCAAACATCAGTTTTATAAATTGGACATTCTACTTCTACAGTGAATTTTACACAATATGTTTTAAGGTTTACAAAAACTGTGCATTTATTGGTTTTGTACCATTCCTCAACTCCTGTCAGACTCCAGCAGTCAGAAAAAACTCAGCAAGTACTGCAGGTATTTCTCTGTTTATTACCACTATGTTATTCACAGTAGTTAATGTTTTTCGACAAAAAAATGAAACAGAAATAAAACCACAACAGTTTTTAGCTGTAATAAATTAAGCTATTTTAGCCGAATGATTTTCCAGCCTTGTTCAGGGGTTTAATAAATATCTATATCTCTATCCTACATGTGCTTATTGGTAAAGTAATTTGCTGATTAGTTTTTACTTGCAATAAAATAAAATACTCAGAGCAAACTCTGTATACCATCACTCTAACAAACTAATGAATAAAATGAAATTTAATACATCCATTATGCTAATTAATTTTTGAAAAATATCTACAAAGGAAAATTAATAATCACCTGAATTACGTGAGTGAGACTTTTTTGCTTTTCAAATATGGGATTCAGCATGTTTTCAATCCTGTCATCTTCTAGTCTCATTGCAATTTCATTTTCATTCTTATTGTAATCATGGAGACTAAGCTACACAATATAAAAAAAATGAAAGTTCAGTATGTGATTGGAAATATAGCATAGGACGTCAGAATAGATGCTGCAAAATTAAAAGCATGCAATGCCTAAGTTGAAATGGGAAAACTTTGTGGCTTGAGAATAAATTGCATCCTGTTTCATGAGCTCATCATAGAAAATCTGCTAGAGCTGCACTATATTGCCAAATGTTTGCGGACACAGGGTTGTAAGCATGGTATGTGCTTTTTTATGCATTGCATTTCACTGGATTGTGTAGTGTGCTTCTGAACATTTGTATTAATCCGCCACAAGGGTGTAAAGTCAGGTAATGTTGTAGGTCAAATGAGGAGGCCTGGGGTGCAGTCAGTGTTTACATTCATCTCAAAAGTGTTCACTAGGGTTGAGATCAGAGCTCTTTAGCAGATCACTCAAGATCTTCATCTCTGAAACATATAAACCATGTCTTTGTGGAGCTTGCATTTTGAACAGGGGAATTGCCATGATGGAACAGGATCAAGTGAATGCAAGATTTTGTTATACCACATTAAAAGAAATCCTATACATTTGTGTGCCTCCAGCTTTGTGTTAACAGTTTAAAAAAAACCCCTTATATGGCAGGAAAGATAATGTGTCCCAATAATTTTGTCCATTTAGTGTATATCGCATTTCTCTGAATATTCAGGATATTAATGACAACTCGCCAAATAAAGAGCAGCGCTTCCATTTGAGTAAAGTTCACAACTAGACATTGGTTAAAACCAAGAATGAACGTTTTGTTTTTGTGAAAGAAAATAAAAAAGAATAGACATATGCAGAGCTTGTGCTGGATATAGAGCTGGAATATAGACAACAAAAAGATATTGACTTGATTGTTGCCAGATTAGATGGTGGGATTCCTCAGAGATCAGGGACTGCTTTATACTCATCACTGTGATAGATACTAATGATAATGGTCTAGTGTTCACACAGCCTGTATATAAACACAGGGTTTATATACAGGTGGATGCTGCACATTGGTGGTGGTTGAGGAGAATCCCCCCTTTCAAGCGCTTTGAGTGCTGCAGAAAAGCGCTATATAAGTATAATGTAATGTAATAAACTGTTTTTCTGCTACCTGCTCAGTATATATTTAATTTTTGAACTTAAAGATGTAATGTAATTTATGAGAAGAACAATTTACTCATCGCACTGGTTTTTCTCTCCACATTCTTTCCGACATTTATTATTCGGAACCTGGATGTGAGGTTTTGCCACAGGAGAAAACCAAGACTGTTGTTTTATGGACCAATCACCATGTCCAATGCTCAACTATGCAGAAGTGGAGTGAGCTGAATCTCTCCACAGTTCTTACAATTATGACACATCTAAATAGACAAATATGCACCAGTGACTTCAAGTTCATCATTCTTAGAAAACCAAACTTACTAATAGGGAAACTCTGAAAAACGTTCAAGACAAGACTGTAGCTGCAAGTTTGATTACACATATGTTCACCCCCTTTATTGTATTCGTAAGAAAATATACTCTAACATATCTCATTGAGGTTCTGGAACTAGTGTTTGCATTTCCATATTCTTTAGTCCTTATAATGATTCACTGAATTTTATTTATTTATGCATTTCTACAAACTGTGCATGTTGTGGGCTGTGACTTTGATCTTTCAAAGTCATCAGATGAAAAGTGCAGTTTACCACTGATACTTATTTTTGAGACGTACTGTACAGCATGTTGGAAAACTGCTCGCAGCTCATGACAGTCGGTTCAGTTAAACTGTAATGATTGAAAAATACTCAAGGTGTCGCTCTTCACCTGCAGGAAACATAGAAAACCCGACACGGTCTAGCAGCAAAGACCATTGCAGCGAGATATAACAGTCTTTCGTATTGAACACACACCCAGACATTGAATATCTTTTTCTGACCACGGAATTTGCGACAGTTTTTAAAGTCATGATGATGTCAACAAGCTTAGATTGTATGAAAAACAGAGTCCTTTCCTGTGTAGTATTCGGAATGTTATCAGCTCTTTATTCAACCAGAGCACCGTCTGTGGAGATTTGAGCTACACGGTAGAAGAGGAAACAAAACATCGCCATGTAATCGGAAATATGGCAAAGGATCTCGGAATGGATGCATTCAAATTAAAAACACGGAAGGCCCGAGTTGAAACAGAGGATAGCAGCAAGCGGTATGTTGATATTAATTTGAACACCGGAGAATTGGTCGTTTCAGAGACAATAGACCGGGAAAAGCTTTGTGGTTCGAGAGTAAACTGCATCTTGAATTTTGAGCTCGTCTTAGAAAATCCGCTCGAGCTACATCGAGTTTCTCTCAATATTCAGGATATAAATGACAACGCGCCAAAATTTCTTAATGAACGCATAAATCTGGAAATCCACGAGTCCGCTGATAAAGGGCAGCACTTCCGTTTGGATGAAGCTCACGATTCTGATATCGGACAAAACGGAGTGAAAGACTATTCGCTAGAAAAGAACAACCATTTTGTTTTGTCTGTTAAGGAAAATAAAAAAGGACGGAAATACGCAGAACTTGTGCTGGATAAAGAGCTGGATCGCGAACAACAGAAAAACATTGACTTGATTCTTACCGCAGTGGATGGCGGGATTCCTCAGAGATCAGGGACTGCTGTTATACACATCACTGTGCTTGATGCTAATGATAATATTCCGGTATTCACACAGTCTGTATATAAAGTGGTTTTAGCTGAAAACGCACCAATAGGAACAGAAGTCGTTACTGTGAACGCAGAGGATGCAGATGAAGGAGCAAATGGCGCAGTGACGTATGAATTCAGTCACATTCCGGATAAAGCAGCACAATTATTTACTATTGAAAAACTCACTGGACAAATTAAAGTAGCTGGAGATATCGACTATGAGGAGGAAAAATATTATGAAATTGGAGTTCAGGCTAAAGATGGGTCTGGTTTGGCATCTTCTGCCACTGTTATTGTAGATATTAGTGATGTCAATGACAATGCTCCTAAAATTATACTTAAATCCCTAAATAGTCCTCTACCTGAGAATGTTATTGTAGGCACTGAGGTGGCCATTATAAATGTTAAGGATAAAGATTCAGGAGATAATCAACAGGTCCATTGTTCAATTCAGGGAAATGTTCCTTTTAAATTAAATCCTTCTATCAAAAATTATTTTTCCCTGGTAACGACAAGCATGCTCGATCGAGAGATGGAAGAAAATTATAATATAACTCTTATTGCTACTGATGGAGGCTCTCCACCTTTATCCTCAATGATGACTGTTCATCTATCTGTATCAGACATTAATGACAATCCTCCTGTTTTTGAGCAGCAATCCTACACTGCATATGTTATGGAAAATAATAAACCAGGAACCACTGTTAGTGTTGTTACTGCAAGAGATCCAGACTGGAGGCAGAACGGTACAGTACTGTATTCTCTGGTGCCCAGTGAGATAAATAGTGTTCCAGTGTCCTCATATTTGTCCATTAACTCAGATACTGGAGTGATCCATGCTGTGAGATCATTTGACTATGAAAAGTTCAGAGACTTTAAAGTGCATGTTGTAGCCAGAGACAATGGGTCTCCTCCACTCAGCAGCAATGTAACAGTGAGTGTGTTCATATCAGATGAGAATGATAATGCTCCACAGATATTATACCCTGCTTCAGATGGAAAGTCTTTATGACTGAGATGGTCCCTAAAACTGCCTCTCTGGCTCTGCTCTCCAAAGTGATCGCTGTGGATGCTGACTCTGGACAGAATGCGTGGTTGTCATATCAGATTCTGAAATCTACTGATCCAGGACTTTTTACTATTGGCCTCCATAGTGGAGAGATCAGGGCTCAGAGGGACATTACTGAATCAGACAACATGAAACAGAGCCTTGTTATCTCAGTGAAAGACAATGGACAACCTCCTCTTTCTGCTACGTGTTCTGTATATTTACTTATTTCTGATAATCTTGCTGAAGTTCCAGAACTGAAAGAAATATCTTATACAGAGACCAATTCCAAATTGACTTTTTATTTAATCATTGCACTGGTTGCTGTCTCCACCTTCTTTCTGACTTTCATTATTCTGATTCTGGCTGTGAGGTTTTGCCACAGGAGAAAACCAAGATTGTTGTTTGATGGAGCAGTGGCCATTCCCAGTGCATATCTTCCTCCCAACTATGCAGAAGTGGAGGGAGCTGGAACTCTCCGCAGTTCTTACAATTATGACACGTATCTATCTACAGGATCACGCACTAGCGACTTCAAGTTCATCACGTCTTACAATGACACCATGCTAACTGCTGGTGGGACTATAAAGAAAGTTCAAAATGAGACTTTAGCTTCAAATTTGATTACCCTTAACACAGGAGAGGAAAATGAGGTAAGAATTTTTGCTCCTGCTAAATTATCTAAATAAGTCTAATCATTTTCATGAACCATTTTTAAACTTTATGTGGTGTAAAATTTGACTATGTGGACAATGATGTTTGCATATAATATTTTGATTTGTGGTGAGAGTAGGGAGCAGGTTGAGAACAGCCTGGACAGGTGGAGGTACGCACTAGAGAGAGGGTGAATGAAAGTTAGTAGGAGTAAGACAGTACATGTGTGTGAATGAGAGGGAGGGCAGTAGAGTGGTGTGGTTGCAGAAAGCAGAGGTGGAGAACGTGAAGGATTTTAGGTTCCTGGTGTCAACAATGAAAAGTAATGGAGAGTGTACTAGAGAAGTGACAAAAAGAGTGTAGGAAGGGTTGAGTGGTTAGAGAAGAGTGGCAGCAGTGATTTGTAATAGAAGAGTTTCTGCAAGAGTTAAAGGAAAGTTTATAGGACTGTGGTGAGACCTGCTATGGTGTATGGTTTAGAGACAGTGGCATTGTAAAAAAGACAGGAGGTGGAGCTGGAGGTGGCAGCATTGGAGATGCTGAGAATTTCATTGTAAGTGACGAGGATGGACATGATTAGAAGTTAATTCATTAGAGGGACTGAACATTTGGGTAATTTTTTTGACAAGGCGAGGGACGATTGAAATGGTTTGGCCATGTACAGAGAAAGGGACATGGGGTAGATTGGTTGAAGAAAGCTGAAGGTGTGGAGATATTTTAATTAGGATTTTCATTGAGGATGGACAGGATTAAAAATGATCTTATTAGAGTGATTGTGCATGTAGGACGTTTTGGGGACAAAGTGAGAGAGACCCGATTGAGATGGTTTCGACATGTGCAGAGTAGGGACATGGAGTGCATCGGTAGAAGAATGCTGAGGATGGAGCCACCTGAAGGAATGAAAAGAGGAAAAACAAGGAGGTTTATAGATGTGGTGAGGGAATACATGCAGGTAGTTGGTTTAAAAGAGGCAGATGTAGAGGACAGACTAGTATGGAAATGAATGATCCGCTGTGGCGAACCCTAATGGGAGCAGCCAAATGAAGAAGAAGAAGAAGAGGTTGTGTAAAATTTGACCATTTCACATTCTATAATTCTTCACACTATGTCTTGTGGTCTCGCTTGCTTGTCAAATATGGTTACACCATCCTGGTCACTATGTCCAACCCTGTTTATTCCCTGCTTTTACACAACTCCTGTGTGGACTGTTGTGTTTATGAATTAGTATGAAATATGAAGTATGTGTGTGGTAATTTATTATTAAATGCTAGTAAAACAAACATATTTGTCCTTTATTGTATCATAAGTGGGTCTTGATATTTAGTTTAAATGGGTGTGCAGGACATCATACAAAAAAAAGTGTTGTCCTTATACTGTCTGTTTGCGCAATAATCTGATTTGGTGATATTAGCATTGTTTACTGGCTGTAAAGATATTTCACATGCTCTTGATTTTTTTTTATATTTCAGAAAATTGCAGAAGCATACTAAAATCATCAAATTCTTAAATCAAACTTTTGTGAATTTGAATTCCATAATTTTGCTTTTTTTCACTGCATTGTGTCTTACTGAATTTATAGAAAAATATTTTTTATCATGTTTATTCTTGCATCTAATGATTACTAGGTGTATTCATTCTTATTCATTAAATCACATATTTTTATATGTCAACTTATCAAAAACAATTTAGCACAAACCTTGCCCACTGATGGCTGTCCATGGTGCTGAGATTCTTGTAGCATCTGATGTTGTTCGTCATTTAGGAAAGTCACACAGTCCAGCACCGTAAATAAAAATTAATTTTAGAATTTGCTAAAGTTCTGTTTTTTTTTCGGCATTCTACTTCTAAAGTGCATCTTATATAATTTGCTCTAAAGTTAAAAAATGTGCACTTGTTTTTGTTCCATTCTGTCAGATTCCAGCAATCAGAGAAAAACTCAACGAGTACTGCAGTTCCTTCTCTATTAATAAACACTATATATTGAGAAAACTGAAACAGATATAAAACCACATGAGATTTTAGCTTTATCTGGTGGACAGAATTCCTCTACCATTGGAACTTTTAGAAACTGTTATGAATTAAGTTAATTATTTCCCGATTCATTGTGGTGTTTAAAAAGTGATCTATGCCTCTATGGTACATGCTATCATTGTTGCAGAAATTTGCTGATTAGTTTTTACTTGCAATAAACCAAAATGTTCAAAGTGTTGCTGTAGACCATCATTTGAACAAACTCCTAAACCAAGCACTTACAAATCCAGCCACAGACATCAACCTCAACCATAACCACAGCTACATAGAATTAAGTCTAATAATTATCTTATGCTAATTGATTTTAAATATATTTAAACATTTTTAAGTAAAGACAACATTATCTATAATTCTCTGGCTGAATATTTTTTAAATATGGGATTCAGAATCTTTTCAATCCTGTCATCTTATACTAGAGAATCAATTGTTTCAAAAACAATAGACCAGGAAAAGCTTTGTGGCCCAAGAATAAATTGCATGCTGATTTATGAGCTATATTATGCATTTTACTGAATACTCAAAATATGAATGACAATATGGCAAAATTTCTTCTTTTTCTTCTTTCTGCTGCTCCTGTTAGGGGTCGCCACAGCAGATCATCTGTCTCTATACCACCCTGTCCTCTACATCTGTCTCTTTAAACCAACTACCTGCATGTCTTTCTTCACCACATCCATAAACATCCTCCTTGGCCTTCCTCTTTTCCACCTGCCTGGTAGCTCCATCCTTAAAATTATTCTACCAATCTACCCTATGTACCTTCTCCGTACATGGCCAAACCATCTCAATCTAGCCTCCCTCGCCTTGTCAATGAAATTACCTAAATGCACAATCCCTCTAATGAACTAATTTCTAATCCTGTCCATCCTCATCACTCCCAATGAAATTCTCAGCTTCTTCAATGCTGCCACCTCCAGCTCCACCTCCTGTCTTTTTTAAAACGCCACTGTCTCTAAACCATACAACATAGCAGGTCTCCCCACAGTCCTATAAACTTTCCCTTTCACTCTTGCAGATATTCTTCTATCACAAATCACTCTTGCTATCACTATTCTCCACCCACTCCACCCTGCCTGCACTCTTTTCTTCATTTCTCTAACACACTCTTTCAACTTTGCACAGTTGACCCCAGGTACTTCACCACCTCTTCTCCCTGCAACCACACTACTTCATTGCCCTCCCTCTCATTCACACACATGTACTCTGTCTTACTAATACTGTATTTCATTCCTCCTATCTACAGTGCATACAATCACCTTTCCAGGCTCTTCTTAACCTGCTCGCTACTTTTACCACAAATCACAATATGATCCACGAACATCATAGTCCATGAAGACTCCTGTTTGATCTCGTTCATCAACCTGTCATTCATCACTGCAAACAGGAAAAGGCTCAGAGCCGATCCTTGATGCAGTCCAACCTCCACCTTGAACCAGTCTGTCGTTCCTACTGCACATTTTACTGCTGTCAAACTGTCCTCACACATGTCCTGCACCACCCTCACATACTTCTCTGACACACCTGACATCCTCATACAATACCATAACTCCTCTCTCGGCACCCTGTCAAACCGCTTTCTCTAGATCCACCAACACACAATGCAACTCTGTCTGACCTTCTCGATACTTCTCGATCAACATTCTTAAAGCAAATATTGTGTCCGTAGTGCTCTTGCTCGGCATGAAACCATACTGTTGCTCACAGATGGTCAGATCTCCTCTCAGCCTGGCTTCTCTTTCCCATAACTTCATGTTGACTGATCAACTTTATTCCCCTGTAGTTACTGAAGGTCTGCACATCTCCCTTATTCTTATAAAAAATACACGAACACTCTTTCTCCATTCTTACAATGACAATGTCTTACAATGACAACATGCCTACTAATAGAGAAACTCTGAGGAAGGTTCAAACTGAGACTTTATCTGCAAGTTTGATTACAAGAAAATATACTTTTACTTAGATCTTGTTGAGGTCTTGTACCTACTGTTTGCATGTCCATATTCCTTCGTGTTTTTAAAGATTTATTATTTTTAGTTCAATGCATTTCTTAATACATGGCATTATGTGCCACGGATTTTTAAATTTTCTGCCTTTCTTCGGTTGTATCATTTTGCAGAAGATAATAACTGCACATCCCACATTGTGCATTTGCATTTACATTTACATGCACAATGTATATCCTTGTGTTTCTTTGAATGTTTTCATAACAGATACCCACCCAACATGATTTTTAATACAACTCTCTGCAACAAGAGTGCTATCTATAATTTATTGGCCATTCTATTTGCACATGCCAATTTGCATATCATTGCAATTGCTCCATTTATACTTTAAACTGTGTACTAAAGAAGTGTTGAAGTACATAACATTCATAACAATCTTCAGTTTACTGAAAATATTAATTTATAATAAAATGGATGTTAATATAAAGATTAACATCCATTTTCAAGATATTTCTTGAACCGATTATTTGGATCGTGGGCGGTGCGTTTGTTCTTTCTGAGTCATCATAATATGCTGCAGTTTGCAATAATACTCATTTTTGATGCGTATTTTGAAAAGCGGATGACAGCTCATAAGAGTCGGCTCAGTTAAACTGTAATGATTAAAAAAATACTCTGAGGGTCGCTGTTCACCTGCAGAAAACAGTAAACACCCACACCGCCCATCTTTTAAATATGTAATCACAAGTCGGTCTAGCAGCAAAGACCATTGCAGCTGGATATAACAGTATTTCTTTTTGAAAACACACCCCGACATCGCATATCTTTTTTCTGACCACCTTTATAATATTATAAAGTCGTGATGATGTCAACAAGCTTCGATTGTATGAAAAACAGAGTCCTTTCCTGTGTAGTATTCGGAATGTTATCAGCTCTCTTATTCAACCAGAGCACCGTCTGTGGAGATTTGAGCTACACGGTAGAAGAGGAAACAAAACATCGCCATGTAATCGGAAATATGGCAAAGGATCTCGGAATGGATGCATTCAAATTAAATACACGGAAGGCCCGAGTTGAAACAGAGGATAGCAGCAAGCGGTATGTTGATATTCATTTGAACACCGGAGAATTGGTCGTTTCAGAGACAATAGACCGGGAAAAGCTTTGTGGTTCGAGAGTAAACTGCATCTTGAATTTTGAGCTCGTCTTAGAAAATCCGCTCGAGCTACATCGAGTTTCTCTCAATATTCAGGATATAAATGACAACGCGCCAAAATTTCTTAATGAACGCATAAATCTGGAAATCCACGAGTACGCTGATAAAGGGCAGCACTTCCGTTTGGATGAAGCTCACGATTCTGATATCGGACAAAACGGAGTGAAAGACTATTCGCTAGAAAAGAACAACCATTTTGTTTTGTCTGTTAAAGAAAATAAAAACGGACGGAAATACGCAGAACTTGTGCTGGATAAAGAGCTGGATCGCGAACAACAGAAAAATATTGACTTGATTCTTACCGCAGTGGATGGCGGGATTCCTCAGAGATCAGGGACTGCTGTTATACACATTGCTGTGCTTGATGCTAATGATAATATTCCGGTATTCACACAGTCTGTATATAAAGTGGTTTTAGCTGAAAACGCACCAATAGGAACAGAAGTCGTTACTGTGAACGCAGAGGATGCAGATGAAGGAGCAAATGGCGCAGTGACGTATGAATTCAGTCACATTCCGGATAAAGCAGCACAATTATTTACTATTGAAAAACTCACTGGACAAATTAAAGTAGCTGGAGATATCGACTATGAGGAGGAAAAATATTATGAAATTGGAGTTCAGGCTAAAGATGGGTTTGGTTTGGCATCTTCTGCCACTGTTATTGTAGATATTAGTGATGTTAATGACAATGCTCCTAAAATTATACTTAAATCCCTAAATAGTCCTCTACCTGAGAATGTTATTGTAGGCACTGAGGTGGCCATTATAAATGTTAAGGATAAAGATTCAGGAGATAATCAACAGGTCCATTGTTCAATTCAGGGAAATGTTCCTTTTAAATTAAATCCTTCTATCAAAAATTATTTTTCCCTGGTAACGACAAGCATGCTCGATCGAGAGATGGAAGAAAATTATAATATAACTCTTATTGCTACTGATGGAGGCTCTCCACCTTTATCCTCAATGATGACTGTTCATCTATCTGTATCAGACATCAATGACAATCCTCCTGTTTTTGAGCAGCAATCCTACACTGCATATGTTATGGAAAATAATAAACCAGGAACCACTGTTAGTGTTGTTACTGCAAGAGATCCAGACTGGAGGCAGAATGGTACAGTACTGTATTCTCTGGTGCCCAGTGAGATAAATAGTGTTCCAGTGTCCTCATATTTGTCCATTAACTCAGATACTGGAGTGATCCACTCTGTGAGATCATTTGACTATGAAAAGTTCAGAGACTTTAAAGTGCATGTTGTAGCCAGAGACAATGGGTCTCCTCCACTCAGCAGCAATGTAACAGTGAGTGTGTTCATATCAGATGAGAATGATAATGCTCCACAGATATTATACCCTGCTTCAGATGGAAAGTCATTTATGACTGAGATGGTCCCTAAAACTGCCCTCTCTGGCTCTCTGCTCTCCAAAGTGATCGCTGTGGATGCTGACTCTGGACAGAATGCGTGGTTGTCATATCAGATTCTGAAATCTACTGATCCAGGACTTTTCACTATTGGTCTCCATAGTGGAGAGATCAAGGCTCAGAGGGACATTACTGAATCAGACAACATGAAACAGAGCCTTGTTATCTCAGTGAAAGACAATGGACAACCTCCTCTTTCTGCTACGTGTTCTGTATATTTACTTATTTCTGATAATCTTGCTGAAGTTCCAGAACTTAAAGAAATATCTTATACAGAGACCAATTCCAAATTGACTTTTTATTTAATAATTGCACTGGTTGCTGTCTCCACCTTCTTTCTGACTTTCATTATTCTGATCCTGGCTGTGAGGTTTTGCCACAGAAGAAAACCCAGACTGTTGTTTGATGGAGCAGTGGCCATTCCCAGTGCATATCTCCCTCCTAACTATGCAGAAGTGGAGGGAGCTGGAACTCTCCGCAGTTCTTACAATTATGACACGTATCTATCTACAGGATCACGCACTAGCGACTTCAAGTTCATCACGTCTTACAATGACACCATGCTAACTGCTGGTGGGACTATAAAGAAAGTTCAAAATGAGACTTTAGCTTCAAATTTGATTACCCTTAACACAGGAGAGGAAAATGAGGTAAGAATTTTTGCTCCTGCTTAATAATCTAAATAAGTATAATCATTTTCATGAACCATTTTTAAACTTTATGTGGTGTAAAATTTGACTATGTGGACAATGATGTTTGCATATAATATTTTGATTTGTGGTGAGAGTAGGGAGCAGGTTGAGAACAGCCTGGACAGATGGAGGTACGCACTGGAGAGAGGGGGAATGAAAGTTAGTAAGAGTAAGACAGTACATGTGTGTGAATGAGAGGGAGGGCAGTAGAGTGGTGTGGTTGCAGAAAGCAGAGGTGGAGAACATGAAGGATTTTAGGTTCCTGGTGTCAACAGAGAAAAGTAATGGAGAGTGTACTAGTGAAGTGATGAAAAGAGTGTAGGAAGGGTTGAGTGGTTGGAGAAGAGTGCAGCAGTGATTTGTAATAGAAGAGTTTCTGCAAGAGTTAAAGGGAAAGTTTATAGGACTGTGGTGAGACCTGCTATGGTGTATGGTTTAGAGACAGTGGCGTTGTAAAAAAGACAGGAGGTGGAGCTGGAGGTGGCAGCATTGGAGATGCTGAGAATTTCATTGTAAGTGACGAGGATGGACATGATTAGAAGTTAGTTAATTAGAGGTACTGCGCATTTGGGTAATTTTTTTGAAAAGGCGAGGGACGATTGAAATGGTTTGGCCATGTACAGAGAAAGGGACATGGGGTAGATTGGTTGAAGAAAGCTGAAGGTGTGGAGATATTTTAATTGGGATTTTCATTAAGGATGGACAGGATTAGAAATGATCTTATTAGATGAATTGCACATGTAGGACATTTTGGGGACAAATTGAGAGAGACCCGATTGAGATGGTTTGGACATGTGCAGAGGAGGGACATAGTGCATCGGTAGGAGAATGCTGAGGATGGAGCCACCAGGAGGAATGAAAAGAGGAAGAAGAAGGTTTATGTATGTGGTGAGGGAAGTTAGTTGGTTTAAATGAAACAGATGTAGAGGACAGAGTAGTATGGAAATGAATGATCCACTGTGGCGAACCCTAATGGGAGCAGCCAAATGAAGAAGAAGAAGAGGTTGTGTAAAATTTGACCATTTCACATTCTATAATTCTTCACACTATGTCTTGTTGTTTTGCTTGCTTGTCAAATATGGTTACACCATCCTGGTCACTTTATTTCCAATCCTGTTTCTTCCCTGCTTTTACACAACTCTTGTGTGGACTGTTGTGTTCATGAATTAGTATGAAATATGAAGTATGTGTGTGGTAATTTATTATTAAATACTAGTAAAACAAACATATTTGTTCTCTATTGTATCATAGGTGGGTCTTGATATTTAGTTTTAATTGGTGTGCAGGACATCATTTTTTGTCCTTATACTGTCTGTTTGCACAATAATCTGATTTGGTAATATTAGCATTGTTTACTGGCTGTAAAGATATTTCACATGCTCTTGATTTTTAAAAAGAATTCAGAAAATTGCAAAAGCATACTAAAATTATCAAATTCTTAAATCAAACTTTTATGTGATTATGAATTCCATAATTTTGCTTTTTTTTAAAAAAAAAAAACTAATAGTTGCATATATTATTTTTTTTTTTACTGCATTGTGACCTACTGAATTTATAGAAAAATCATTGAATTTATAGAAAAATCTATTATTCAGGATATGGCCCAGAAGTTGATTGACAGCATGCTAGGGCAAACTGCAGAGGTCTTGAAAAAGAAGGGTCAACACTGCAAATATTGGCTCTTTGCATAAATGTAATGCAATTGTTAATGAAAGACTTTGAAATTATTGTAATTACATTTCAATATACCATAGTAACATCTGACAAAAAGACCTAAAAACACTGAACCAGCAGACTTTGTGAAAATGTATAATTGTGTAATTCTCAAAAGGTTTGGCCAAAGCTGTAATTATTTTTCTCTGCTGCATTAAAAAAATAGTTTGTATAATGGCTTAGTTAAAACATAATGCCTACAAATGAAATCAATAAATTAATTTACTGTTTGATTGCATTTAATTAATATAGCTATCCATTTAATCATCTATTAGCTAATGCATATAATTTTACATATGCTTTTAAAAAATAAAAAAGAATGGTCATGAAAATGCTTTCATGAATGAATTGGATTTATATAACCTTCAAACAGATAAATGTTAATTGTGGATGACTTTTTGATTGTAATTATTATATTTGAAACTGGATATTCTGATATTTATTTTTGTAACGAATGCATTTTGTTTAGTGAATAGTTCATTTATGCGTTTATTACTCTGGCGTGGTTAAAGTAAAGTAAAAAGTAAAGGTTAAAGGACTATGATAGTGTAATATCCTAACAAATACTCAAAGCGTCGCTGTTCACCTACAGAGTAAAATATAACGAAGCTCTCCACCCATTTCATGTCACTTCCAGCTCTTCCTGACATCCATAAACGCTGCTGCATTTAGCTTTTTTTTTTGGTCACTACCGATTTCGAATAGACGAGGGGAATTAAAAATATGTATACCACAGCATAGGGCGATGAAAGACATGAAAATGAATGTCGGCAGAATGGAAAGGAACATCGGTTTATTCTCGATAATGTTTGCGCTTGGCTTTATTGTGACTTTTCTTCACCCTGTCCATGGAGACTTGAGCTACACGGTTCCGGAGGAAACGAAGCGTCAGTACGTGATTGGACATTTAGCAAAGGATCTTGGACTTGATGCTAAACGTTTATCTACTCGTAAAGCTCGGGTGGAGACGGACGACAGCGCGAAACGCTACTGCGACATTAATCTGAGTAGCGGAAATTTGGTCGTGGCGGAAACAATAGACCGAGAGGATCTTTGCGGGTCGAGAATTTCTTGCATTCTGAATTACGAGCTTGTGTTGGAAAATCCACTTGAAGTGCATCGCATTTCATTGCAGATAGAGGATGTAAACGATAACTCTCCCCTTTTTCCCAAAGAACGGATCAGTTTTGAAATTAGAGAGTCGGCTGATAAGGCGGCGTTTCCTTTGGAAGAAGCTCACGACCTGGACATAGGACGTAACGCAGTTCAGGATATTCTCTTGAAACAAATGAGCATTTTATTTTAACAGTGAATGAGAACGCAGACGGAGGAAAATCCGCTATTTTGGTCCTGGAGAAAGAGCTCGATCGCGAAAAGCAGAATGATATTAATTTAATTCTTACCGCATTTGATGGCGGAAATCCACCGAAATCAGGGACAGCTGTTATACATGTTACTGTTCTGGATGCCAATGACAATATTCCTGTGTTTAGTGAACCTGTGTACAGAGTGAGTCTAGTTGAAAACGCGCCTGTAGGCACGGAGGTGATTACAGTCACGGCGACTGATGATGATGAAGGATCCAACGGTGACGTCACTTATGAGCTCAGCCGTTTATCTGAGAAATCGGTAAAATTATTTTCTCTTGATAAAATTACTGGACAGATCACAGTGAGTGGGAACATCGATTATGAAAAGGAAAAATATTATGAAATGAGAGTACAGGCCAAAGATGGTCCTGGTCTTGTATCATCTGCTAAAATTATTATAGACATCATTGATGTCAATGACAATGAACCTCGAATTATTCTTAAATCGTTAAACAACCCAGTGCCTGAGAACTCTGCAGCAGGCACTGAGGTGGCAATTATTAATGTACAAGACAAAGATTCAGGAGATAATCGACATGTAAATTGTTATATTCTACACAATTTACCATTCAAATTAATTCCATCTATAAAAAACTATTTTTCCTTAATAACAACAAGCATGCTTGATCGAGAAATAAAAACAGATTACAACATAACAATCACTGCAACTGATGGAGGTTCTCCACCTTTATCATCATCTATAACCATTCATCTCTCTGTATCAGATATCAATGACAATCCTCCTGTATTTGAGCAGCAGTCATACACTGCATATGTAGTGGAAAATAACAAACCAGGAACCTCAATAAGTGCTGTTACTGCAAGAGACCCAGACTGGAGGCAGAATGGTACAGTACTGTATTCTCTGGTGCCCAGTGAAATAAATGGTGTTTTGGTGTCCTCATTTTTGTCAATTAACTCCGATACTGGAGTGATCCATGCAGTGAAATCATTTGATTATGAAAAGTTCAGAGACTTTAAAGTTCAGGTTGTAGCCAGAGACAATGGTTCTCCTCCCCTCAGCAGCAATGTGACTGTGAGTGTGTTTATATCAGATGAGAATGATAATGCTCCACAGATATTATACCCTGCTGAGGAGGGAAAGTCTTTAATGACTGAGATGGTCCCTAAATCTGCTATATCTGGATCTCTGCTCTCCAAAGTGATTGCTGTGGATGCTGACTCTGGACAGAATGCATGGTTGTCATATCTGATCATCAAATCTACTGATCCAGGACTTTTCACTATTGGTCTCCATAGTGGAGAGATCAGGGCTCAGAGGGACATTACTGAATCTGACAGTATGAAACAGAATCTTGTTATCTCAGTGAAAGACAATGGACAACCTCCTCTTTCTGCTACGTGTTCTGTATATTTACTTATTTCTGATAATCTTGCTGAAGTTCCAGAACTTAAAGACATGACTTATGAGGAGAGCAATTCCAAACTGACTTTTTATTTAATTATTGCACTGGTTTCTGTCTCCACCTTCTTTCTGACTTTCATTATTCTGATCCTGGCTGTGAGGTTTTGCCACAGAAGAAAACCCAGACTGTTGTTTGATGGAGCAGTGGCCATTCCCAGTGCATATCTCCCTCCCAACTATGCAGAAGTGGAGAGAGCTGGAACTCTTCGCAGTTCTTACAATTATGACACATATCTAACTACAGGATCACGCACAAGTGACTTCAAGTTCATTACGTCTTACAATGACACCACACTTACTGCGGATGCTACTTTGAAGAAGGTTCAAAATGAGACTTTAGCTTCAAATTTGATTACCCTTAACACAGGAGAGGGAGATGAGGTAAGAATATTTGACTTTACTTGGGTGATAGTTTTTTCAATGCGTGAAATTAGTGGGGTGTTCTGTTCACCTGCATAATGGAGATTTTATCTAGGTTAAAATGAAATGCCAATTATATATATATATATATATATATATATATCATATTTTGACGTTGTATGGTACTCATCGCTTTTATTAACCATTTTTGAACTTTATGTGGTGTGAATTCTGACCAATTTACATTTCATAATTCTTCACACTATTTCTTGTTTTTTTGCTTACACCATCCTTGTCAACTTGTTTCCAACCCTGGTTATTTTCTGCTTGTACACAACTCTGTGTGGCATGCTGTGTGTAAGAATTATTATGAAATATGAAGTTTGTGTGTTGTAATTTAAAAAAACAGACACATTTGTTCTCCATTGTATCATTAGTGTGTCTAAATATTTCGTTTTAATTGGTGTGCAGGACATGATCATTCACAGTTAGCACAATAATCTGATTTGGTAATATTAGCATTGTTTACTGGAGGTGAAGATATTTCACATGCTCTTGATTTTTCCAAATATGCCAGAAAATTGCAAAATAGCAAATCAACTTGATTTTTATTCAACTTTTGTCTGATTATGAATTCCATAATTTAGCTTTTTTCTTTTTTCTTTTTCTACAAACTAATGGTTTGGCATATATATATATATATATATATAATATAATTATTTTTTTATTTTTTTTTTATATATTTTGTGTCCATCTGAATTTACTGAAAAAGAATAATATTTGTAAAGAAATGGCTTAAAATGTATTTTTTTAATTAGCTCGTGTTTATTCTTGCTTCTAATAATTACTAGGTGGATTTATTCTTATTATGTAAAGCACATATATTGTTATATGACAACTTTTCAAAAACAGTTTAGCACAAACCTGGTTCACTGGTGGCTGTCCATGGTGCTGAGATTTTTGTAGCTCTGATGTCATTCGTCATTTTGGAAAGTCACACAGTCCAGCACATTAAAGAATTTTCACTTTTAGTATTTGCCTAAAGTTCAGTTTTTTTATTGGACATTCTTCTTCTAAATTGCATCTTATACAGTTTGCTCTAATATTTATAAAACAATGTGCATTTAATTTTGTTCCATTTGTCAACTGTCAGATTCCAGCAATCAAAGAAAAACACAGCAAATACTGCAGTTCTTTCTCTATTTATTACTCATACAGTAGTACGTCGGGTTACGAGTTTAATTTGTTCTGGGAGCGAGCTCGCAACCTAAAATGCTTGTATCCTAAAATAATTTTCATATAAGAAATAAAGAAAAGTCACTCGATGTGTTCCACACATCTATAGATACACATAGACTATTTTTTAAAGGTTTTGTACTGGTAATTATTGTACAAATTATACCCTCTTACATCAAAAATAAATAAGAATTAATAATTCACAATAAAAAATAGAACTAGTTGACAAATTAACTCGCACTTTACCTTTGAAGAGAGTCGTAGCTGGTGTGAGGGAGTCGAGAGAGGAGGAGAAACAGGTTACTCCTTGGAAATTGGAAATCGTAGCTGTTGTACGATTGTACAGTTTTGCAAGGTCTGTCACACGCATACCTTGTTCACACTTTGCAATAATTTCCTTTTTCATTTCTACGTTAATCATCTCCTTCTTCTTCCTGTCTTTCTTAATCATCTTGGGGGCCATTGTCATGATACTATACAGTACTGTTAACTTTACAATGCAGCAGAAAATGTCTTTGAATTCACAATAGCGGTCACAACTCGACAAAGAACAGGTGGTTACAAGGCACTGCTTCTATGAGTGCTACTCGGAGACTGTGGCAATGCGTGATTCTGCTTTCTGCACATCACTTGAGAGTCTCATTTATACTTTCCCACGAAAAATGCCCATATGGCGTTAAATCAATGCTTGCAGGCCAATGCAACACTCTTAACCCAATACAAAATTTATTTAAAATGCAAGCTCGTATTCCAATTTGCTCGTATTCAAAGTTCGCTGTTGTACGCTTTCTTTAGATCCACAAACACACAATGCAACTCTTTCTGACCTCCTTAATACTTCTTAATCAACATTCTCAATGCAAATATTCCAGAGTCCATAGTACTCTTTCTCGGCATGAAACCATACTGTTGGTCACAGATGCTTAAATCTCCTCTCAGCCTGGCTTCCACTACTCTTTCTGATAACTTCATGGTGTGACTGATCAACTTTATCCCCCTGTAGTTACTGCAAGTCTGCATATGTCCCTTATTCTTGAAAATCGATACCAGAACACTCCTTCTCCATTCCTCGGGCTTCCTCTTACTTTCCAAAATCTTGTAAAACAATCTAGTTAAAAACTCTACTGCCATCTCTCCCAAAAATCTCAATGCTTCTACTGGTGTGTCATCTGGTCCAACTAGCTTTCCACTCTGATTCTTTTTATTCTGATCCTGGTTGTGAAGTTTTGCCACAGGAGAAAACCCAGACTGTTGTCTGATGGTGCAGTGGCTATTCCTAGTGCATATCTCCCTTCCAACTATGCTGAAGTGGAGGGAACTGGAACTCTCTGCAGTTCTTACAATTATGACACGTATCTACCTACAGGATCACGCACCAGTGACTTCAAGTCTAGAACTCTGTTGCTCAGCCACACCTAAGAAAACATGAAGAAGCAGTGTCTGTACTCACGCAGAGTAGCTTGTTGGAGTCTTATGTAGTCCAATTTATTGTCCAGGGAGCAGACATTTGCCAGCAGTAGAGATGATAGAGCAGGCTGGTTAGGGTTAGCTTTTAGCCTAGCACTAATCCCTGCTCAGTTTCCGCTTTCACGCGCAACACTTTTAATTCCCCCTCTTCGTCCATCCGAGGTCTGGAGGCCTGGTTCTTGAAGCACGACAAGGTCACATAGCTTTTGCCACACATAATTGTTTATTGTGTTGTTGGGGTTGTTTTTGAGTTCCTTGAGTGTTTGCCGTTGGTACACAGGGACACCGGTTGCTTCGATGTCCATATATTGCATAAGGCGGGCTACAAAGTGAAAGTAGCACCATGTTGGGTTCAGAGAGGCCGCTGTGAGCTACTGCCGGGCCGCCATCTTGGATCCAGGAACCAAGATGGCGTATCTGTAGCAGATATCAATTAAAATCCTTCTATTTTTGACTATCAGCAATGTTTTCAATCAGTGCTGTACACTTAATCAATGTGAATTTTGATATGTTAGGAATGTTTTTTATTGCATTTAAATCATTGATGCCATTTATTCTTTGGCTATGAATTCCATAATTTTTCTTTTTCTTTTTTTTTTTTTAACAAACTAATAGTTGCATATATTGATATTTTTTTACTGCATTGTGACCTACTGAATTTATAGAAAAATCATTGAATTTATAGAAAATCATTAGTCAGGATATGGCTCAGAAGTTGATTGACAGCATGCTAGGGCAAAGTGCAGAGGTCTTGAAAAAGAAGGTTCAAGACTGCAAATATTGGCTCTTTGCATAAATTTAATGCAATTGTTAATGAAAGACTTTGAAGTTATTGTAATTACATTTCAATATACCACAGTAACATCTGACAAAAAGACCTAAAAACACTGAACCAGCAGACTTAAAAACCATACCATAGTAACATCTGACAAAAAGACCTAAAAACACTGAACCAGCAGACTAAAAATGTATAATTGTGTAATTCTTAAAACGTTTGGCCAAAGCTGTAATTATTTTTCTCTGCTGCATTAAAAAAATAGTTTGTATAATGGCTTAGTTAAAACATAATGCCTACAAATGAAATCAATAAATTAATTTACTGTTTGATTGCATTTAATTAATATAGCTATCCATTTAATCATCTATTAGCTAATGCATATCATTTTACATATACGTTAAAAAAAAAAAAGGTCATGAAAATGCTTTCATGAATTAATTGGATTTATATAAGCCTCAAACATATGAATGTTAATTGTGAATGACTTTTTGTTTGCAATTATTATATTTGAAAATGTATATTCTGATATATTTATTTTTGTAACGAATGCATTTTGTTTAGTGAATAGTTTATTTATGCCTTTTCTACTCTGGCGTGGAAAAAGTAAAGGTTAAAGGACTATGATAGTGTAATATCCTAACAAATACTCAAAGCGTCGCTGTTCACCTACAGAGTAAAATATAACGAAGCTCTCCACCCATTTCATGTCACTTCCAGCTCTTCCTGACATCCACAAACGCTGCTGCATTTAGCTTTTTTTTTGTCAGTACCGATTTCGAATAGACGAGGGGAATTGAATTTATGTATACCACAGCATAGGGCGATGAAAGACATGAAAATAAATGTCGGTAGAATGGAAAGGAACATCGGTTTATTCTCGATATTGTTTGCGCTTGGCTTTATTGTGACTTTTCTTCACCCTGTCCATGGAGACTTGAGCTACACGGTCCCGGAGGAAACGAAGCGTCAGTACGTTATTGGACATTTAGCAAAGGATCTTGGACTTGATGCTAAACGTTTATCTGCTCGTAAAGCTCGGGTGGAGACGGACGACAGCGCGAAACGCTACTGCGACATTAATCTGAGTAGCGGAAATTTGGTCGTGGCGGAAACAATAGACCGAGAGGATCTTTGCGGGTCGAGAATTTCTTGCATTCTGAATTACGAGCTTGTGTTGGAAAATCCACTTGAAGTGCATCGCATTTCATTGCAGATAGAGGATGTAAACGATAACTCTCCCCTTTTTCCCAAAGAACGGATCAGTTTTGAAATAACAGAGTCGGCTCATAAAGGCGAGCGTTTCCCTTTAGAAGAAGCTCACGACCTGGACATAGGACGTAACGCAGTTCAAGGATATTCTCTTGAAGCAAATGAGCATTTTATTTTAACAGTGAATGAGAACGCAGACGGAGGAAAATCCGCTATTTTGGTCCTGGAGAAAGAGCTCGATCGCGAAAAGCAGAATGATATTAATTTAATTCTTACCGCATTTGATGGCGGAAATCCACCGAAATCAGGGACAGCTGTTATACATGTTACTGTTCTGGATGCCAATGACAATATTCCCGTGTTTAGTGAACCTGTGTACAGAGTGAGTCTAGTTGAAAACGCGCCTGTAGGCACGGAGGTGATTACAGTCACGGCGACTGATGCTGACGAAGGACCCAACGGTGACGTCACTTATGAGCTCAGCCGTTTATCTGAGAAATCGGTAAAATTATTTTCTCTTGATAAAATAACTGGACAGATCAAAGTGAGTGGAAACATCGATTATGAAAAGGAAAAATATTATGAAATGAGAGTACAGGCCAAAGATGGTCCTGGTCTAGTATCATCTGCTAAAATTATTATAGACATCATTGATGTTAATGACAATGAACCTCGAATTATTCTTAAATCGTTAAACGACCCAATACCTGAGAACTCTGCAGCAGGCACTGAGGTGGCAATTATTAATGTACAAGACAAAGATTCAGGAGATAATCGACATGTAAATTGTTATTTTCTTCACAATTTACCATTTAAATTGATTCCATCTATAAAAAACTATTTTTCCTTAATAACAACAAGCATGCTTGATCGGGAAATTAAAACAGATTACAACATAACAATCACTGCAACTGATGGAGGTTCTCCACCTTTATCATCATCTATAACCATTCATCTCTCTGTATCAGATATCAATGACAATCCTCCTGTATTTGAGCAGCAGTCATACACTGCATATGTAATGGAAAATAACAAACCAGGAACCTCAATAAATGCTGTTACTGCAAGAGACCCAGACTGGAGACAGAATGGTACAGTACTGTATTCACTGTTGCCCAGTGAGATAAATGGTGTTTTGGTGTCCTCATTTTTGTCAATTAACTCCGATACTGGAGTGATCCATGCAGTGAAATCATTTGACTATGAAAAGTTCAGAGACTTTAAAGTTCAGATTGTAGCCAGAGACAATGGTTCTCCTCCACTTAGCAGCAATGTGACTGTGAGTGTGTTCATATCAGATGAGAATGATAATGCTCCACAGATATTATACCCTGCTGAGGAGGGAAAGTCTTTAATGACTGAGATGGTCCCTAAATCTGCTATATCTGGATCTCTGCTCTCCAAAGTGATCGCTGTGGATGCTGACTCTGGACAGAACGCATGGCTGTCCTATCAGATCATCAAATCTACTGATCCAGGACTTTTCACTATTGGGCTCCATAGTGGAGAGATCAGAGCTCAGAGGGACATTACTGAATCTGACAGCATGAAACAAAATCTTGTTATCTCAGTGAAAGACAATGGACAACCTCCTCTTTCTGCTACGTGTTCTGTATATTTACTTATTTCTGATAATCTTGCTGAAGTTCCAGAACTTAAAGACATGACTTATGAGGAGAGCAATTCCAAACTGACTTTTTATTTAATTATTGCACTTGTTTCCGTCTCCACCTTTTTTCTGACTTTCATTATTCTGAGCTTGGCTGTGAGGTTTTGCCACAGGAGAAAACCCAGACTGTTGTTTGATGGAGCAGTGGCCATTCCCAGTGCATATCTCCCTCCCAACTATGCAGAAGTGGAAGGAGCTGGAACTCTTCGCAGTTCTTACAATTATGACACGTATTTAACTACAGGATCACGCACAAGTGACTTCAAGTTCATTACGTCTTACAATGACACCACACTTACTGCGGATGCTACTTTGAAGAAGGTTCATAATGATACTTTAGCTTCAAATTTGATTACCCTTAACACAGGAGAGGGAGATGAGGTAAGAATATTTGACTTTACTTGGGTGATGGTTTTTTTCACTGCGTGAAATTAGTGGTGTGTTCTGCTCACCTGCGTAATGGAGATTTTATCTAGGTTAAAATTGAATTATTATATATATAGTTTTTAAAAAGCTCCCTGTTTTTCATATTTTTTTAAGTATTGTTCTTTTTTTATATTCTTCATTTTGAGTCTTATAACCTTACTTCTGAATTATTCCAACTTCAAATAATCATGTTTTGACTGGTTGTATGGTACTCATCGCTTTCATTAACCATTATTGAACTTTATGTGGTGTGAAATTTGACCAATTCACATTTCATAATTCTTCACACTCTTTTTTGTTTTTTTGTTTACACCACCCTTGTCAACTTGTGTCCAACCCTGGTTATTTTCTGCTTGTACACAACTCTGTGTGGGATGCTGTGTGTAAGAATTATTATGAAATATGAAGTATGTGTGTTGTAATTTAAAAAACAGACACATTTGTCCTCCATTGTATCATGAGTTTGTCTAAATATTTGGTTTTAATTGGTGTGCAGGACATGATCATGCACAGTTAGCACAATATTCTGATTTGGTAGTATTAGCATTGTTTACTGGAGGTGAAGATATTTCACATGCTCTTGATTTTTCCAAATATGCCAGAAAATTGCAAAATAGCAAATCAACTTGATTTTTATTCAACTTTTGTCTGATTATGAATTCCATAATTTAGCTTTTTTCTTTTTCTTTTTCTACAAACTAATGGTTTGGCATATATATAAAAAAAAAACAGTTTAGCACAAACCTGGTTCACTGGTGGCTGTCCATGGTGCTGAGATTTTTGTAGCTCTGTTGTCATTCGTCATTTTGGAAAGTCGCACAGTCCAGCACATTAAAGAATTATCACTTTTAGTATTTGCCTAAAGTTCAGTTTTTTTATTGGACATTCTTCTTCTAAATTGCATCTTATACAGTTTGCTCTAATATTTATAAAACAATGTGCATTTATTTTTGTTCTATTTGTCAACTGTCAGATTCCAGCAATCAAAGAAAAACACAGCAAATACTGCAGTTCTTTTTTCTATTTATTACTCATACAGTAGTACCTCGGGTTACGAGTTTAATTTGTTCTGGTAGCAAGCTCGCAACCTAAAATGCTTGTATCCTAAAATAATTTTTCCTATAAGAAATAAAGAAAATTCACTCGATGCGTTCCACACATCTATAGATACACATAGACTAATTTTTAAAGGTTTTGTAATGGTAATTATTGTACAAATTATACCCTCTTACATCAAAAATAAATAAGAATTAATAATTCACAATAAAAAATAGAAATAGTTGACAAATTAACTTGCACTTTACCTTTGAGGAGAGTCGTAGCTGGCATGAGGGAGACGAGAGAGGAGGAACGGGTTACTCCTTGGAAATCGGAAATCGTAGATGTTGTACGATTGTACAGTTTTGCAATGTCTGTCACACACATACCTTGTTCACACTTTGCGATAATTTCCTTTTTAATTTCTACATTAATCATCTCTTTCTTCCCGTCTTTCTTAATCATCTTGGGGGCCATTGTCATGATACTATACAGTAATGTTAACTTTACAATGCAGCAGAATGTCTTTGAATGAACAATAGCGGTCACAACTCGACAAAGAACAGGTGGTTACAAGGCGCTGCTTCTACGAGTTCTGCTCGGAGACTGTGGCAATGCGTGACTCTGCTTTCTGCGCATCACTTGAGAGTCTGATTTATACTTGCCCACGAAAATTGCCAATATGGTGTGAAATATTTGCTCGCAGGCCGATACAACACTCTTAACCCGATACAAAATTTATTTAAAATGTGAACTCGTATTATATTTTGCTCGTATTCAAAGTTCGCTGTTGTACGCTTTCTCTAGATCCACAAACACACAATGCAACTCTTTCTGACATTCTTAATACTTCTTAATCAACATTTTCAAAGCAAATATTGCATCCATAGTACTCTTTCTCAGCATGAAACCATACTGTTGCTCACAGATGCTTAAGTCTCCTCTCAGCCTGGCTTCCACTACTCTTTCTGATAACTTTATGGTGTGACTCATCAACTTTATCCGACTGTAGTTACTGCAAGTCTGCATATGTCCCTTATTCTTAAAAATCGATACCAGAACACTCCTCCATTCCTCGGGCTTCCTCTTACCTTCCAAAATCTTGTAAAACAATCTAGTTAAAAAAATCCACTGCCATCTCTTCCAAAAATCTCAATGCTTCTACTGGTGTGTCATCTGGTCCAACTAGCTTTCCACTCTGACTTTTATTATTCTGAGCCTGGCTGTGAAGTTTTGCCACAGGAGAAAACCCAGACTGTTGTCTGATGGTGCAGTGGCTATTCCTAGTGCATATCTCCCTCCCAACTATGCAGAAGTGGAGGGAACTGGAACTCTCTGCAGTTCTTACAATTATGACACATATCTACCTACAGGATCACGCACCAGTGATTTCAAGTCCAGAACTCTGTTGCTCACCCACGCCTAAGTAAACATGAACATGCAGCAGTGTCTGTACTCACTCCGAGTAGCTTGTTGAAGTCTGATGTAGTCCAATTTATTGTCCAGGGAGCAGACATTTGCCAGCAGTAGAGATGGTAGAGCAGGCTGGTTAGGGTTAGCTTTTAGCCTAGCACTAATCCCTGCTCACTTTCCGTGTTTCCGCTTTCTTGCGCAGCACTTTCAATTCCCCCTCCTTCGTCCATCCACCACAGGCAACGCCGAGGTCTGGAGGCCTGGTTCTTGAAGCACGCCAAGGTCACTTAGCTTTTGCCGCACATAATTGTTTGTGTTGTTGGGGTTGTTTCTGAGTTCCTTGAGTGTTTGCCGTTGGTACACAGGGACAGCGGTTGCTCCGATGTCCATATGTTGCATAAGGCGGGCTGCAAAGTGAAAGTAGCACCATCTTGGGTCCGGAGAGGCGACTGTGAGCTACTGCCGTGCCACCATCTCCAGATATCAATTAAAATCCTCCTATATTTGACTATCAGCAATGTTTTCAATTTCTGTACACTTAAAGTGAATTTTTATATGTTAGGAATGTTTTTATTGCATTTAAATCATTGATGCTATTTATTCTTTGGCTATTTTTGGTCCTTTGTCATTATGGTCTTTTAATCTGAATTTTCATCTAACTAAACAAACTCTTTATTTTGTGGAGCTTTCATTAACATATTTGAGAATCAAACCTTCTGAAGTAATATCTGAACACTTATTTCATAGTCATAATTGGCTCAGAACATTGTGGTTTTAATTTTGCTTTGTAGTTATAATGTGAAATACTTGGACTTAACTATCTGTGCTCTGCCAAATACACAAGAAGGCCTTTTAAGTTAGATATATGAGAACATTACTGCATTGGTTTCTTTGCTGTGGAAAGTTAGCAAGTGTTGGTTATGGTACTTATATCTAAGCGCTATCCGTGGTGCTGAACCGTGCTTTGCCACTGTTTATTCAGTATTGCCTTGGAACGGATACTTCACTATGTAAAAGATAGTCTGCATGCCTTATACATAAATTAACAACAACAAAATAATAATTATAATAATGTAGCAGTGGAAGTACTATTGTTTATTTATTTATTATTATTTTTTTTTAATCTTTTATGTATAAGGCATGCAGACTATCTATCACATAGTGAAGTATCTTATCTTCTAAAAGCAAATAAGTCTCCTAAAAATCTAATAAAAATGAATCCCTCCATAAGGTATAGATACTTACTACAATCCTCAACTATGAAATTAACAAATTTGTACATTCTTATTTTCATCTCGTAGTGTAATTTGCTTTAAAGTAAAAGTTCTGATCTAAATGTGTTTAGAATATAGAATTTATATATTTTGTGTGTGTGTGTGTGTGTGTATATATATATATATATATATATATATATATATATATATATATATATATATATTTTTTTCTATGCAGTGCAGCAAAAACTGAACAAATAGACTTTATATACAATTGGCATTTGTCCTTTTATTTATATTTATATTTATATTTACTTTATATTATTTATCAATATTCTAACTTTACAATCATTCATTATAAATGCCTAATAATTTGGTGATTTGAATAAATAAAATTAATTTGATGTTTTATAGTCGGTAAATTCGAAACATAATCAAAAAAGCTGACCCATGTTTACACTTCATGCTTACATTTTATAAATATTCGGCTAATTTAGACTTGTAGTAAAGCACAATATGCTCCGAGCGTCGCTGTTCACCATCACATCACGTCTTGCGGGGCATTTCCTATCACTAAAATATTCATCTTTAGACATCACTGACGACATAAGCAAGCTGCACCCAACATGGAGTAATCTGTCAGTTCTCTTCCGAGTGAGATTTTTGACCAATTAATTCAGTTTGGATTGCAAAACCCACTTACGATAGATTCGTCGGGAGTATACAATTTCAAATCTGCAAATATGGGATGCAGGGACCTTTCTTTTCTGCCACCTACTATTTTCACGGCGCTCTTTTTTCTTCTCTTCCCCGCCGCCTGTGCAGATCTAACCTATTCAGTTCCAGAGGAAACCCGAAGTCAGTATGTGGTCGGAAATATTGCAAAAGACGTCGGGTTAGGAGTGCAAGGTTTATCAGCACGTAAAGCGCGAATAAACACTGAAGACAGCAGTAAAGGCTACGTTGACATCAATCTGAATTCTGGAGATTTGATAGTAGTGGAGAGAATCGATCGAGAGGTGCTTTGTGGTCCAAGGATAAATTGCATCTTGAATTATGAGCTCGTTTTAGCCAATCCGCTTGAGGTGCATCGCATATTCCTGAATATTCAGGATATAAATGACAACGCGCCAAGATTTCTTAATGAGCACATAAACCTCGAAATTCCAGAGTCCGCTGTTAAAGGGCAGCACTTCCGTTTGGATGAAGCTCACGATTCTGATATCGGGCAAAACGGAGTGAATGGCTATTCGCTAGAAAACAACGACAATTTTGTTTTGTTTGTGAAAGGAAACACCGAAAATGGTAAACACGCAGAGCTTGTGCTTGATAAAGAGCTGGATCGCGAACAAAAGAAGAACGTTGACTTGATTCTTACGGTAGTGGATGGAGGGATTCCTCAGAGATCAGCGACTGCTGTAATACACATCACTGTGCTTGATGCCAATGACAATGTTCCGGTGTTCAGTCAACCTGTATATAAAGTGGTTTTAGCTGAAAACGCACCAATAGGAACAGAAGTAGTTAATGTGAGTGCAGAAGATGCAGATGAAGGAGCAAACGGTGCGGTTACATATGAATTCAGTCGCATTGCTGATAATGCAGTGCAATTATTTAATATCGATAAAGTCACTGGAGAAATTAAGGTTAGCGGAGTGATTGATTATGAAGAGGAAAAATATTATGAACTAAGAATACAAGCTAAAGATGGATCTGGTTTAGCATCCACAGCGAGTGTTGTTATAGATGTCACTGATGAAAACGACAATGCTCCTAAAATTATTCTTACGTCTGTAAACAATCCGATACCAGAGAACACTGTTGTAGGAACTGAAATAGCAATTATAAATGTTCAGGATAAAGATTCAGGAGAAAATAAACAGATTCGTTGTTCAATTAATGGAAATGTGCCTTTCAAATTAAATCCATCTATTAAGAACTATTTTTCTTTAATTAGCACAAATTTCTTAGATCGAGAATCAGATAAGGATTACAACATAACAATCACTGCTACAGATGGAGGCTCTCCACCTCTATCTTCATCTATAATCATTCATCTTTCTGTATCCGATATCAATGACAATCCTCCTGTATTTGAGCAGCAATCCTACACTGCATATGTAATGGAAAATAACAAACCAGGAACATCTATTAGTGCTGTTACTGCAAAAGACCCAGACTGGAGGCAGAATGGTACAGTACTGTATTCTCTGTTCTCCAGTGAGATAAATGGTGTTTCAGTCTCCTCACTGTTATCTATAAACTCAGATACTGGAGTGATCCATGCTGTGAGATCATTTGATTATGAAAAGTTTAGAGACTTTAAAGTTCAGATTGTAGCCAGAGACAATGGTTCTCCTCCACTCAGCAGCAATGTCACTGTGAGTGTGTTCATATCAGATGAGAATGATAATGCTCCACAAATATTATACCCTGCTGAGGAGGGAAAGTCTTTAATGACTGAGATGGTCCCAAAATCTGCCCTCTCTGGATCTCTGCTCTCCAAAGTGATCGCTGTGGATGCTGACTCTGGACAGAATGCATGGCTGTCCTATCAGATCATTAAATCTACTGATCCAGGACTTTTTTCTATTGGCCTCCATAGTGGAGAGATCAGAGCTCAGAGGGACATTACTGAATCTGACAGCATGAAACAGAATCTTGTTATCTCAGTGAAAGATAGCGGTCAGCCGCCTCTATCTGCTACCTGTTCTGTATATTTACTTATTTCTGATAATCTTGCTGAAGTTCCAGAACTTAAAGACATGACTTATGAGGAGAGCAATTCCAAACTTACTTTTTATTTAATTATTGCACTTGTTTCCGTCACCACCTTCTTTCTGACTTTTATTATTCTGATCCTGGCTGTGAGATTTTGTCACAGAAGAAAACCCAGACTGTTGTTTGATGGAGCAGTGGCCATTCCCAGTGCATATCTCCCTCCAAACTATGCAGAAGTGGAGGGAGCTGGAACTCTCCGCGGTTCTTACAATTATGACACGTATCTATCTACAGGATCACGCACCAGTGACTTTAAGTTCATCACTTCTTACAATGATATGACACTTACTGCTGAGGGAACTTTGAAGAAGGTTCAAAATGACACTCTAGCAGCGAGTTTGATTACACTTAACAATACAACTGATGATGATGAGGTGAGAAAATATAGTTTTAGATGGTAATTTATTTATGGTTGCAGTTAAAACAACTTAACACAACTTGAACAAAAAAAAAAAGATACATTTTTAATGTTTACATGGGTAGTAGCATATTTCCTTCTTTTTAATGGCATACAATAAAATAAAAATGTTGGGTTGTGCAAAATCTTTATAAAATGCATAAACATCTTTATACCTTTATATCATTTATTTAATTTTGGGCTTTATTTTGAGATTCTGTTAAGACTTTATGGCGTAAGACTTTTAACCGAGTGGCTTTAATTAAATCACATCGTAAAAAAGGTTACAATTACTTCTAGAGGTACTTTTACTATGGGCCAAACTTTGTGTTGAATATCATTTTAAGCAATATTTATTTTACTAATCCTTGCTAATCAAAGTCATATTCTATCTATCTATCAAGTCAAGTCAAGTCAAGTTTATTTGTATAGCGCTTTTCACAACAGACATTGTCTCAAAGCAGCTTTACACAAATCAACAGTGATGGTGAATGGTGTGCATTTGTCCCTGATGAGCAAGCCGTGGCGACTGTGGCAAGGAAAAACTCCCTTAGATGTTATGAGGAAGAAACCTTGGGAGGAACCAGACTCAAAAGGGGAACCCATCCTCATCTGGGTGACATCAAGAGTTTGATCATAAATCTTTCAACAATACAGAACACTGGAGAGTGAGAACTAACATGATTACTGGAGTATAAGATTATAAGTAATGTTCTTTCTGCAGTCTTAAACAGTCTATATGGTTAGTAGCTCCGAGTTTTATAAGCTCAGCATTTGTGATCACCACAGATCCAGCATCAGCTTCTCCATGCCAGAGCCTTTAAACACTCCAGGAGGTCCAATGTCAAAACTCCACACATGTAGCGGGATCCAAATGGCACTGGTACGTCTCTAGATGGTTCAGGATGTTTGTGAGTTCGGCATCTACTTCTTTAAAGGTCCGTAATCATCACGAGGTGGGAGGTGACTGGAGCTGGAGCAACCTCAGGATGCCTCGGGATGGGGAGAGAAAGAGAAGCAGTGGAGAGGAATTAGCGTAGCTGCTGTTCATGATATTAACAGCACAAGTTGATAATGTGCATGTGATCAGATGTTCTGGAGCACAAGGTTATGATGTGATGTGTGTTATGTGTAGGCTTTGCTAAAAGATACGTTTTAATCTACACTTAAATTGGGTGAGTGTGTCTGAGCCCCGAACACCGTCAGGAAGACTATTCCAGAGTTTAGGAGCTAAATGTGAAAATGCTCTACCACCTTTAGTGGACTTTGCTATTCTAGGAACTACTAGAAGCCCAGAGTTTTGAGATCTCAGGGGCGTGGCGGATTGTAGCGTGTTAAAAGACTGGATAGATACACGGAGCCAAACCATTTAGTGCTTTATAAGTGAGAAGTAATAGTTTGTAGTCTATTCGAAACTTAACAGGAAGCCAATGTAGGGACGATAAGATCGGGGTTATGTGATCATATTTTTTTGACCTTGTAAGAACTCTGGCTGCTGCATTCTGGACTAACTGAAGCTTGTTTATTAATGAAGCAGGACATCCACCTAGTAACGCATTACAGTAGTCTATTCTGGAGGTCATAAACGCATGGACGAGCTTCTCTGCATCGGATATAGACAACATATTTCTTAGCTTAGAAATATTTCTAAGGTGAAAGAAGGCTGTTTTGTAACCTGATTGATGTGATTTTTGAAAGACAAGTCGCTGTCTAAAATAACACCCAGGTCTTTTACCGTTGAACTAGTGGTTACAGAACATCCGTCTAAATGCAGGTTGAGATGCTGGAGCGTCTGTATACCAGTTTTTGGGCCGATGAGCAAAATCTCAGTCTTATCAGAATTTAAAAGTAGAAAGTTATGGGTCATCCAATCTCTTAGTTCCTTAACACACTCAGTCATCCGGGTTAATTGAGCTGTATCGCCTGGTTTAGATGAAATATATAGCTGAGTATCATCAGCATAACAATGGAAGCTAATTCCATGCCTTCTAATAATATTTCCTAACGGAAGCATGTATATTGTGAAGAGCAGGGGTCCTAGAACTGAACCTTGCGGCACGCCATAATTTACTTGCATTAGCCTGGATAGCTCTCCATTCAAATCTACGAAATGGTAACGATCGGACAGGTAGGATTTAAACCAGCTTAATGCCTGTCCCTGAATGCCGATGTAATTTTGTAAGCGATCTAGGAGGAGATCATGGTCTATAGTGTCGAATGCAGCACTAAGATCTAGTAAAACCAACAGCGAGATGAAGCCTTGGTCTGAAGCTAAAAACAGGTCATTAGTTATTTTAACTAGAGCAGTTTCTGTGCTATGATGGGGCCTAAAACCTGACTGAAATTCTTCAAAGATATTGTTCTCTTGCAGGTAGGAACATAACTGTGCAGCGACAATCTTTTCTAAAATCTTAGACATAAATGGGAGATTTGAAATTGGTCTGTAATTTGATAACGTGTTTGGATCCAGATTAGGTTTTTAATGAGGGGCTTAATAACTGCTAACTTGAGGGATTTAGGGACGTGACCTAAAGATAGTGAGGAGTTAATAATATTTAGAAGAGGCTCACCAGTTGTATATAACACTTCCTTCAGTAATTTAGTAGGAATTGGATCTAACTGACATGTTGTCGATTTAGCTTTGGCAATAACATTATACAGCTCTTCCTGTCCTATACATGTAAAACAGTGGAGTTGTGGAGTTGAAGGTAACACTGTCTCAGGAGATGCTGTAAGAGGTTGAACTGCCACAATTGTTTTTCTAATGTTATCTATTTTTCAGTGAAGAAAATCATAAAGTCCTCACTACTAAACTGTGATGGAACACAATTTTCAGAGCCCTGATTTGTAGTTAGTTTAGCTACTGTACTGAAAAGGAACCTGGGATTGTTTTGTTGTTTTCTATAAGTTTGCTCAGGTGTTCAGCTCTAGCAGCTTTTAGCGCCCGTCTGTAGCTGAGCATACTGTCTTTATACGCGATTCTAAATACCTCCAATTTAGTTTTCCTCCATTTTCTCCAGATTACGTGCTGTTCTCTTGAGGGCATGTGTATGACTATTATACCAAGATGCAGGTGCTTGGTCTCTAACCTTTTTTAACCGGATAGGGGCAACGGTGTCTAATGTGCTAGTGAGGATAAGGTCTATGTTCTTAGTTATCTCATCAAGATTAATAGTAGTTATGGGTTTAGTGAGAAATTGAGATAAATCAGGCAGGTTATTTACGAATCTGTCCTTAGTGGTTGGAACAATAGTCCTACCAGGTCGATAACGTGGTGCAACACGGCTAATCTGCTCTACCGGTAGTGTGTACAGTATGAGGTAATGGTCTGTGATGTCATCACTCTGAGGTAAAATATCTATATCAGTGACGTCTGCTCCGTGGGATATTATTAAGTCTAGTGTGTGGTTAAAGCGATGAGTTGGTCTGGTGACGTTTTGTTTAACCCCAAAAGAGTTTAATAAGTCAACAAATGATAATCCTAGAGCATCGTTTACATCATCTACATGAATATTAAAATCTCCTACAAGCAGCACTTTATCAAAATTGATCAAGAGATCTGATAGAAAACAAGCAAACTCTTGAAGAAAATCAGCGAGGGTCCTGGGGGTCTGTACACGGTGACCAGAGCGAGTTTACTATGTATGTCCGAAAGTACAACTTTAAGAACGAGCACTTCAAATGATTTAAAGCTGAATCCTAACATCTGACTAACATTAAGAGAAGCAGTATAAATGGTTCCTACACCCCCACGACCAGTCTGACGGGCTCATGCTTATAAACATATCCTGACGGTGTCGACTCGTTTAGACCCATATAATCACCTGGTTTAATCCAGGTCTCAGTGAGACAGAGTGCATCGAGATTATTCTCTGTGATCATCTCATTTATAATCAGTGCTTTGGGTGCAAGTGATCTAATGTTTAAAAGACCAAACTTTAAAACTTTTTGGTGTTTGTTTATCTGGCATTTTCAGTTTTAACTTCAATGAGATTGTTTCTGGATCTTGTGTATTTACTTCTTGGTTTTGCTACAGGAGGGATAGATACGGTTTCTATAAACTGGGCTGTGTGTGAACTTGTAACTATTTGGTCTGTTGTATCGTGTTCTCATTGTCGAAGATTTCCTGATGTCTTACCAGTCAGATGGTGTGAAGTATCCTAGAGATGTTATCTGATAGCACTGCTGCTCCAACTCTGCTGGGGTGCAGGCCATCAGGGCGGAAGAACCTAGGACGCTCCAGAAACAGTTCCAGTTATTAACAAAGAGAAGTTTATGTTCTCGACACCATGACTGTAACCATTCATTTAGAGCTAAAAGTCTACTAAACTTCTCAGCCCCTCGCTGGTAAGTGGGAAGAGGTCCTGACACTATGATCCTCGTTGTGGGTGATGTGCTGCGTACCGTCTCCACCAGGATCCTGAAATCCCTCTTTAATACCTCCGTTTGTCTCAGCCTGGTGTCGTTCGTTCCGGCATGAAGAACAACCGCTCCGAAGTTCTCCTTCAGGACCGCGGGTACCTGCGCAGCGACATCAAGAACACGAGCACCAGGAAAACAGCGAGTGTGCACCTTACCTTTAGCTCCGGTAGCGCGGACATGCCGGACGATGGAATCTCCGAGAATCACAGTGTCGCGTTCCGTCTCGCGGAGAGGGGCGAAGCGGTTCTCGGTCGAGATCTCGAAGGCCTGTAGTGGTGGCGGGGGAGACGTCCTCGACCGGGGCTTTGCTTGTCTCTTCCGCTGCTGCCGCATCCAGGGTCCATGTTGCACCTTTGCCGGAGTTGTAGGTGCGCTGGGTCTGGGCAGAGAAACACGCGGAGTTGAGGTGCTGGGGCGTTAGGTTCAACCCGGAATTTACCTGGGACGAGTGCGCGTCCGCCGGGATGTTTCCAGCGCCGCTTTCCGCTCTCGCAGCCGGGCATGCTTTTCATGCAGCTCGCGAATCTGTTTCTCCAAAACCTCCATCTCCAACGCCACCGTTTGCAAATCGAACGAGTCCTCACCTGTGCTCAAAGTCAGACACACAGCCGGCATAGTGCTCATAATCACGAACAGATTTCGGATACACAAATAAGATAAAGTGAGAGAAGATATAGTGGTAGTCGAGTTTAACTGACTACAGGCACAAGTCAGGAAGACAAACAATTTAGGATTATTAAAAGAGAAAAACACAAACAAACGAATATAAACACGAATACAAACACGAATACAAACACGGAACTCTATCTATCTATCTATCTATCTATCTATCTATCTATCTATCTATCTATCTATCTATCTATCTATCTATCTATCTATCTATCTATCTATCTATCTATCTATCTATCTATCTATGTTTTTCCTTTGAATATAACTTTGTTAATACTCTTCACTTGTTGCATGTATGCACTGGAGGTGGCAGTTACCTTTTTATGCAATAATGTATTTTTTTTAATGTATTTTAAAAGTCTGTTATTTCTTGTGATAATCTGACTGCATATTTCTATATATTAGCTTTTTTTTTTTTATCTTTTCACAATTACAGATTTGTTTTTTCCATGAACAGGAAACAAAGCAAGAAGAGGATAAATATATGTTGAATGTGACACTAATTTTTTTCTTTGTATTTTTTATCTTTTCCATGCACTTTTCATCGGATGACTTATTTTGTGCTTCACAAGGTAAGGACTAATCTTTAGTTGTTTATTATGGTGCTTGTGAGAATCATGATTTGCATGTGTAATTCTTAAAAATAACCTTTTTTTAATCATTAGTCGAAATCTTATTGATGTATTCAGCTATAGTGTGATCTGATAAACACATTGCATGTGAATTGGGATTGGTATGTTTATTAGTAACCTATGAATAATGTCACACAAATTTCATAACATAAACATGTTTCACCTAAAACATTTGTGCATACCTTATATTAAGTGTTCATTCTACCTGTACAAATATGCATAAGCACTCCATGTACTTTTAATGTACCTAGTAAAGTGTTTAATGATAGAATTTATCATTAGAATGTATAACAAAGGTTTTGCTTGTACACAAAGGTAGATTTAGCAGTATATTTAAAAAAATTGTAAATGTTTGTCATCATGTAATGGCAAATTGAATTAAAACATGTATACTGAATCAGAAAATGTCAGGCACAATGAATATTACATATTATATAAGATGTGGGAAAAAATGCTTTAAAGTAAGAATGCTTGGAAAATGGAAGTGTTAATAGTTTCTTATTATAAATTAACAAAGTAGAAGAACAGAGGAAATGAAATCCAAATCAATATTTAGTGTGACTACCCATTGCCTGAAAAACAGCATCAATTCTTCTAGGTACATTTGCACACTCAACAGGTAAGTTTTTACAAACATCTTGGAGAACTGACCTCCTTTGGATGTTGGCTGCTGTGTATCCTATTACCTCTTCATATGATCCCAGACATACTCAATAATGTTGAGAACAGGGCTCTGTTAGGGCCAAGCCATCTTTTCCAGGATTCCTTGTTCTTCTCTATGCTGAAGATAGTTCTTAATGGCATTAACTGTGAGTTTGGCGTTGTTGCCCTGCTGCAGAATAAATTTGAGGCCATCAGATGCCTCCCGGGTGGTATTGTAAATTAAACCTGACCAATTCACTATTCACTATTGCTTGCAGACATTTATTATTGTGCCCCTCTTCACGTATTTCCTACAGTCATATTTTTTTATATTTTTTACTCATCTGCCTGGAGCACCTGCTGCCAGTTTTCTGTACCCTGGTTTCCGTGTTTTCATGCATAGTGGATTCACTTAGCAATAAATTGGTGTATCTGGGTACCACTGGTTTTCTTGGCTTACTACGACATTTACTGTCCTCAGATTTGCTTGTTTCTTGTTTAAAAGACCTTGAACAGCACATCTCGAAACCCCCATCTGTGTGAAATCTTTTCCTCAGAGAGACCTTCATACCCTGTGTCTTGTTAGTGGTTAGTCTTGCCATGGCATATGACCTATGACATGAATCAGTGTTCCACAACCTGGGAGTTTAGCTGTTCCTCAGTCTGGTTCTATAATTTTTTAATAAGTTTTTATGACAATTGACTCAAAACAGACAACACGTATTTTACCCTCAGAGGACAGTGTTTTAATTGGGAACCCAACTTTTACAGAAACTATCCAACACACTATGAAAGAAGAAAAAACAGCAAGACCCAGAGTCACTGGATGTTGTAAGGAAAAACAAAACGAGGTCACACTGGTTCCAAACACTGGTTCCAAACAATTGCTGATGTCCCAGAGTTGCCAGGTTCTAGTTCGAAATCTTCCTGTTTGCTTGTTCCACCCTGGAGATGCCAACATTTTCGTGAAAAGTTTTAAATACATATGTTTTTGATATTTATTGTTTAGTTTTTGTCTAATCAATAATTTAGAATAGAAGTTCAGTTAATCTTTTTCAGCATGCAATAAGAAAATAATCTATAAATTGAAAGTAATGCTACTATCTGGTTGCATATGCCATAAAACATTATTACTGAACTGCAACACAATTCTCTTATTTTGAGCATTCCAAAATAGCTCAGTGATTAATATTACAATGTTTAAAAATTACAGATCAAATGTTTCACATTTATCATCTAGACAGTTTAATCTTTTTTAGCCTATGTCAACTGAGTGACTCTATTTGTATGTAGATGTTTTTAGAAAGTGCCTTCAGAAATGAAAATGAGGGCTTAAAGCTGAAATTGCAAATGGAATTTTTCTTTTGTTTAAATGTTTTTCTATTTCCATTCAACACTTTCAATATCTTTGGTACGTAAATTAATTCAGTCTTAGTCACTTCCAAATAATCTCCAAAGTAATCATTTGTAAAACATTTTTTTACAGTCCCATTTATTTTGCCATGGTTTCATTGCTTTAATTGAATTCTTCAGATTTCAATTAGTGCTGATTATGTGGGATGCTGCTATTTGACAAGATTCAGGCGAATAGAGATGTAAACCAGACACAGTCCCTCCTAGTGAATGTTTTATTATTAAGGGAAGAGCTATTTCTATTTGATTCTCCAAAAAGAGCAGGCAACATCAGACTTTTTTCAGTTTAAATTAGCTTTTCATTATACCATTTATATTGTAATAATGATTATTGAATAACGTCACTATCAGTATGGTTGATGTGCACTCGTTTTGTTTCTTGGCATCATTGGATGAATCAATTGCAGCTAAAATATGTGTTTTTTATTTTTGTAAATGTTGGGTGTTTTTATTTTCTGTGTTTACAGGATAGACCTTTTTTTGTCAAGTGCGATAGTCAGTCCTAGAGGGGAGCGTTTGTAGGTAATATTGGCAACAATTTTTAAATAGGGATAAGTATGTCCATTTCTGGAAAGCTTGGGTTGTAACAAAGGGCAGCGATATTTTTTAACAGACTTTTAACTTACTCCCATTCCACTTGGTCTCCTGAACACATAACTTAAGCTTTCTCCTCTTCCTTTTGCAGTCATAGTACCAACATTTAAAGTACCAACCCTAACCTCCACTCTCCTACACTTCTCCTTTCCCTGCTGTCTCTGTAGACATCTTTATCTCCTTCTCCTCCTTCAGCCAACAATAGCCCAATTTCCACCGGTACACTGGCTAGCCACTAGTTGGCTAACAATACCTGTGGCTCGACCGATCCAGTATGAATTTCAGATACATGATTAAATATATTTTAATAAATTATTTGTATGTTTTAAAAATACATTGTTACCTGGCAGACTTTGTTTAACCTTTCGGAAAGATATTTTTGTGGATGTAGATCATAAAATGTGCTTCATCTAAAAAACTCTTCATTAAGCATTTTAAGTAATAAACAAAGTGCCTTAATCTGAGAGGTTAATATATTTTTTTTCCGTTTGGAGCTGTTCATCTATGTGGGTCTAAATTGCATGTAATCTTACTCTCATTGTTTTGTCGACAGTAATCTATTCAACAATCAGCGATTGTTTGTGATGTAGAATCATATTTTATTGACGTTAAATGTTTGTCTTTCCGTCCGGAGCTGTTCATTTTTATGGTGCTGAATTACAGTTAATATTACTCTCATCGTGCTTTCCACAGTAATCTTCTATACAGTGATCGGTAGTAGTAATACTTCTGTCCCGATCATTTAGGATGTATGGTAAAGAATACTTGTTTTATACAGGCGCATTTTCAGCATTCATACTCTAAGGGCCGCTATTTGACTAGATTCGTGTAGCATGAAACTGATAACCAGGCACAGTCCCTCCCACTCACTGTTTTATGAATACAGAAACAACGAATTCTTTTTTGATGCGACTAATAGACAAGGCTGCATCCAATTTTCGGGCTTTTCGGTTGGAAGACCTTCGTATTTCAACATTTATATTTTAATGATGTTAAGAGGATAACGGCACTATCAATATGGTGGATGTGCGCTCGTGCGGTTCTCGGCATCGTCGGATGACTCAATCGCAGCGAAAATGGCAGACTGTGCTTTTTATTTTCTGTGTTTACGGGATGGACTTTGTTTTTTGTCAAGCGCGATATTCAATCCCGGAAGAGAGACCAGAGGGATCATTTGTAGGCAACATCGCTGACGATTTGGGAATAGAGATAAGTCGGTTTGTTTCTGGAAAAGCTCGGGTTGTAACAAAAGGCGGTCGGCAATATGTCGAACTTAGAAGAGACAAAGGCACCCTCGAGGTGAAGGAGAGGATAGACCGAGAAGAGCTCTGCAAGCAAACAACGCCCTGCAGTTTCAGCTTCGATCTGATCATGGAAAACCCCATAGAATTGCATCGTGTCACTGTGGAGGTTCAAGATATAAATGACAATGGACCATCATTTCCTAAAGGTACCGTCAGTTTACACGTTAGTGAAAACACTGGATCTGGGAAACGTTTTCATCTGGACAGCGCTGTAGATTTGGATGTGAGTGTAAATGACATTGAAAGCTACTCTCTTAGTCAGAACGATCATTTCAAGCTTGAAATAAATAATCAAGCCGATGGGCAAAAGCATGTTGAAATGATTTTAATCCGTGAATTAGACAGAGAAGAACGCGATGAGCTAAAATTGTTCTCACTGCATATGATGGAGGATCTCCTAAAAGATCAGGCTCAATGCTAATTAATATTTTTGTATTAGATGCAAATGATAACTCTCCGGTGTTTAAAACATCTATGTATAAAGCCGAAGTAAAGGAAAATTCTCCAGCTGCTACAGTCGTTACTACAGTAAGCGCCAGTGATGCTGATGAAGGAAAAAACGGTCAGGTGTCATATTCTTTTGCTCAGGCTAGTAAAGAAGCCAGAAATTTTTTTGAAATAAATGCGGAAACAGGAGCGATTACAACTTTACAAAGTTTGGATTATGAGACTGAAAAAACGTTTCAGTTAAATATTAAGGCAATGGATAGCGGAGGACTGGAAGATGTGTGTAAAGTCATTATAGATGTGATTGATGAAAATGATAACTCTCCGTCCATTCAGCTTATATCATTTTCAAACATCATTGCAGAAAATTCTCCAATCGGTACAACGGTGGCTGTAATTAATATGGAGGACGCAGATTCCGGTAAAAATGGCATCGTGCAGTGTAAAATAAATGAAAATATTCCATTCAAAATAGAATCGTCTCTTTCTGATTACTATGCATTAATTACCGATGAAACTCTTGATCGAGAAAATATTGCTGACTATAATATCACCATTCATGTATCTGATCAAGGAAGTCCTTCACGTTACAGTAACAAAATTTTAAATGTTAAAATTTCTGATGTGAATGATAATCCACCCGTATTCAGTTCTGAAGAGTATAAAGCTTTAGTAATTGAAAACAACTCTCCTGGTGTGGCTGTGCTGACAGTTAAAGCGCGCGATGATGACTGGGGCCCAAATGCTCGTCTGTCTTATTTTTTGGAGGAAAATAACATACAGGGCAACCCAGTGAGTTCTTTCGTCTCAGTCAATTCAGAAAGCGGGGATATACATGCAGTCAAGGTCTTTGATTATGAGCAAATGAAATCATTCAGCTTCAATGTGACAGCCCGAGACGGAGGGTCGCCTCCTTTAAGTTCTGAAGTTACAGTGACGATCGTCATTCAAGATCAGAATGACAATGCTCCTCAGGTTCTCTATCCAGTTCAGACTGGTGGCTCTGTGGTGGTTGAGATTGTGCCTCGTTCAGCAGATGTTGGATATCTCGTCACTAAAGTGGTGGCTGTTGATGTGGACTCTGGACAGAATGCCTGGCTCTCCTACAAACTCCAGAAAGCCACAGACAGAGCGCTGTTTGAAGTGGGAGCGCAGAATGGAGAGATACGAACTGTGCGTCAGGTCACTGACAAAGATGCTGTGAAACAAAAGCTCACTGTTGTTGTGGAGGATAATGGACAACCATCTCGCTCAGCTGTAGTTAACATCAATGTAGCTGTAGCGGACACTTTCCCTGAAGTGCTTTCAGAATTCAACGACTCAACACACAGCAAACAATATAATGATGACCTCACCTTTTATTTAGTTTTAGCACTAGCTGCGGTATCTTTCCTCTTCATCACAACTCTATTAGTTATAATATCAGTAAAGATCTACAGGTGGAGGCAATCGCGAATCTTTTATCAGTCCAATCTCCCAGTTATTCCGTATTATCCACCTGGTTACGCAGACACAGGAGTCACTGGAACTCTGCCGCACGTGTATAATTATGATACTTGTATGACGACTGACTCGAGGAAGACAGATTACAAATATTCTACGATTGGAGGACAAACTTTTTTAGTGCTGGAGCCAAATATTACGGAAACTATGCAGCGCGCAAAGAGAGACGTATTGCACCAAGACCCAAAATCACCGGAAATGGTAAGGAAATGCTACTCAAATCTGAAATTTGTTATGAAACATGAATAAAAAGCATTACTTAAGTCTGAAACCAGTTGAAACACTATTAACTATAAAGAAATATTTTGTAGGTTTATAATTTTTTTTGCGTTATAAACACACATACACAGCTGTTTACTAGTGTAATGCTTACAAAGTATCAAATTATCAAATAGATTCAAAATTCAATACGCCGATGTTTACATTAAAATAAAACATGTTTACAATTGTTTAATTGTTTAATCCTCTATTAAATTTTCTCTTTAAAATTGACACTGGGTTGACTTTCTCTAACCTTTATAAAAGTTTTTTTTTTGCATGTAGATAATAAGATTCGTTTTACATAAAATATTGTGTTCAATAAGTATATTGAGTTATGAAAATAATCGCCGTAATCTGAGATGTTAACTAATTTGTCTTTTTATTTAAGTTAAATGTTTCTTTCCGTCTGGAGCTGTTCATTTATATGGTGCTGAATTACGTTTAATATTACCCTCATCGTGCTTTCCATGGTAATCTTCTATACAATAATCAGTTGTAGTATTATTACTTCTGTCCCAATCATTTGGGACAGTGGTCCCCAACCTCTCGGCCGCTTTCCGGCACCGGTCCGTGGGTCAATTGGTACCGGGCCGCACAGAATGAATACATAACATATAATAAAGTCTGTTACACTTACATTATTTCCGTTTTATTCATTATCTGATTCTGAACGATATTTTATTTTGGAAAAATTACCGGACTCTCTCCGCCACATCTGTCTATGACTCACTCTTGATGCATGTTAAGATGCCTCGGTCACATGTCTTACCTCCATCCGCTACCTTCTTAAAGGGGCTGTTCCGGGCGGTAACACATAATACATTCTTGCTAAATTAAAAACCCCAAGCTAGCAAAATTAACAAAAAACAACACAGTGAATTCACGTTTATTATAATATTTGGTAAATACCAGTTTTTAAGCCGGTCGTATCATTTTATTTTGTTTTATTTATCCACCACACCTTAAAGGTCGGTCCGTGAAAATATTGTCCGACATTAAACCGGTCCGTGAAAATATTGTCCGACATTAATCCGATCCGTGGCTCAAAAAAGGTTGGGGACCACTGATTTAGGATGTAGGATAAAGAATACCTGTGTTTCATACAAGTGCATTTTCAGCCTTCAAACTCTAAGGGCCGCTATTTGACTAGATTCGTGAACGGATCCGTTAACCAGGAAAAGTCACTCCTACTTACTGTTTTATTAATGACGTAACGATGATTTTATTTTCAATGCCTGATTGGACATGGGTACATAAGCATCTGTTTCTCTGTTGGACAAGTTTTACATTTTACTATTTATATTTTAATGATATTTAGAGAATAACTTCACTATCAATATGTTGGATGTGCGCTCGTGTGATTCTCGGCATCGTCGGATGAATTCATCGCAGCTAAAATGGCAGACTGTGCTTTTTATTTTCTGTGTTAACGGGATGGACTTTGTTTTTGGTCAAGCGCGATATTCAATTCCAGAGGAGACGTCAGAGGGATCGTTTGTAGGCAACATCGCCAACGACTTGGGAATAGAGATAAGTAGACTTATTTCTGGAAAAGCTCGGGTTGTAACAAAGGGCGGTCGGCAATATGTCGAACTGAGCAGAGACAAAGGCACCCTCGAGGTGAAGGAGAGGATAGACCGAGAAGAGCTCTGCAAGCAAACAACGCCTTGCAGCTTCAGCTTCGATCTGATCATGGAAAACCCAATAGAATTGCATCGTGTCACTGTGGAGGTTCAAGATATAAATGACAACGCACCAAAATTCCCAAAAGGTACAGTGAATCTCCAGATTAGCGAAAACATAGAGATAGGAACAGAATTGCTCTTAGACAGAGCTGTAGACTTAGATGTGGGAATAAATGGCATTAAAAACTATTTACTTAGTCCGACCGATAATTTTAAGTTGAAAATTAATAATGAGGCAGACGGCAATAAACATGTTGACATGGTTTTGCAACGTGAATTGGACCGAGAAGAACGCGATCAAATAAAATTGGTTCTCACTGCATATGATGGAGGTTCACCCAAAAAATCAGGCGTGATGCAAATTCATATTTCTGTATTAGATGTAAATGATAATGCTCCGGTGTGTAAACAATCAGTATATAAAGCCGAGGTGAAGGAAAATATTCCTGCTGGCACAGTTGTGGCTGCAGTAAACGCCAATGACGCTGATCTGGGATTAAATGGACAGGTCTCATATTCTTTCGCTCAGGCTACTGAAGAAGCCAGAAACGTTTTTAAAGTTGACCCAGAAACAGGAGCTATCACAATCCTAAACAGCTTAGATTTTGAAACGGAACAGAATTATCAAATAAATATTAAGGCAATGGATAAAGGGGGACTGGTAGATGTGTGTAAAGTCATTATAGATGTGATTGATGAAAATGATAACTCTCCGACCATTCAGCTTATGTCATTTTCAAACATCGTTGCAGAAAATTCTCCAATCGGTACAACCGTGGCTGTAATTAATGTGGAAGACGCAGATTCCGGTAAAAATGGCATCGTGCAGTGTAAAATAAATATGAATATTCCATTTAAAATAGAATCATCTTTTTCTGATTACTATGCATTAATTACAGATGAAACTCTTGATCGAGAAAATATTGCTGAATATAATATAACAATTCACGTATCCGATCAAGGAAGTCCTGTACGATACAATAACAAAACCTTAAATGTTAAAATTTCTGATGTGAATGATAATCCACCCGTATTCAGTTCTGAAGCGTATAAAGCAATAGTAAGTGAAAACAACTCTCCTGGTGTATCTGTGCTGACAATTAAAGCGCAGGATGATGACTGGGGCCCAAATGCTCGCTTGTCTTATCTTTTGGAGGATAATAACATACAGGGCAACCCAGTGAGTTCTTTCGTTTCTGTAAATTCAGAGAGCGGGGTTGTACATGCAGTCAAGGTCTTTGATTATGAGCAAATGAAATCGTTCAGCTTCAATGTGACAGCGCGAGACGGAGGGTCGCCTCCTTTAAGTTCTGAAGTTACAGTGACGATCGTCGTTCAAGATCAGAATGACAATGCTCCTCAGGTTCTCTACCCAGTACAGACTGGTGGCTCTGTAGTGGCTGAGATTGTGCCTCGTTCAGCAGATGTTGGATATCTTGTCACTAAAGTAGTGGCTGTTGATGTGGACTCTGGACAGAATGCCTGGCTCTCCTACAAACTCCAGAAAGCCACAGACAGAGCGCTGTTTGAAGTGGGACCGCAGAATGGAGAGATACGAACTGTGCGTCAGGTCACTGACAAAGATGCTGTGAAACAAAAGCTCACTGTAGTTGTGGAGGATAATGGACAACCATCTCGCTCAGCTGTAGTTAACATCAATGTAGCTGTAGCGGACAATTTCCCTGAAGTTCTTTTAGAGTTCACAGACTTTACACAGACCAAACAATATAATGATGACCTCACCTTTTATTTAGTTTTAGCATTAGCTGCGGTATCTTTCCTCTTCATCACAACTCTATTAGTTATAATATCAGTAAAGATCTACAGGTGGAGACAATCGCGAATCTTTTATCAGTCCAATCTCCCAGTTATTCCATATTATCCACCTGGTTACACAGACACAGGAGTCACTGGAACTCTGCCACACATGTATAATTATGATGCTTGTATGACGACTGATTCGAGGAAGACAGATTACAAATATTCTACTATCGGAGGACAAAGTGTTTTAATGATGGACCCGAGTTTTACAGAAACTATGCAGCGCGCAATGAGAGAAAGAGTATTACAGCAAGACCCAGAGTCACCGGAAGCGGTAAGGAACTGATATTTACAACTATGGCATGACAAAGTTAATGTGAAATATGTCATGAACGCAAACGAAAGAATATTTACTTTAAAATTTTATTTCATCTTTTTTTCTGCGTGCTGAGCGTTACAATCGCACTTACACAGCTCAGTTGTTTACAATTATAAAGCTTAGAATGTATTCAATAGAATTAAGCTTGAATGGGCTGGTGTTTCTAAAATAATTACCATTAAAACATCTAGAAATGTTTAAAATTGGTCTTGTTTGATTTATAATATTATCACTTGTCTGACTTCGTTTAAATTTTAGCAATCTTTGCGTGCACATAGATAAAGATTTTCGCATTACATAAAAATAGTCTATTTATTAAAGCATTTTTAGCGATGAAAATTAGGGCCTTAAACTGAGAGGTCAACTGACTTCTTTGTTTTGTCTCCCAAATTAAATGTTTGTATTTCCGGCTGTAGCTGTTCATTTATGTGGACTGAATTATGTTTAATTTTACGCTTATTGTGTTTTCCACATTCATTTTCTAATCAACAATCCGTTGTATGATTTCTTTTTCATGATTATTTCGGATCTAAGATAAATTATACTTTTGTTCCATACAAGTGCACTTTCAGCCTCCATACTCTGAGGGCCGCTATTTGACTACATTCGTGTTGAATCGAGCTGATAAACAGGCACAGTCACTCCCACAATTCCAAACAGTGAATTTTTTTTGGTGCCTCGGTTAGATATGGTTACACCAGCTTCTTCTTTCTCGTTTGAAAGTGTTTTACAATAAACAATTTAAAATCCTAATAATGTTTAGAGTATAACAAAGAAACATTAATATGGTGGATGTACGATTACGGATTTCTCGGCATCGTCGGATGACTCCATCGCACCTGAAATGGCAGACTGTGCTTTTTATTTTCTGTGTTTACGGGATGGAATTAGTTTTTGGTCAAGCGCGATATTCAATCCCAGAGGAAACACCAGATGGATCATTTGTAGGCAACATCGCCAACGATTTGGGAATAGAGATAAGTAGACTTATTTCTGGAAAAGCTCGGGTTGTAACAAAAGGCGGTCGGCAATATGTCGAACTGAGCAGAGACAAAGGCACCCTCGAGGTGAAGGAGAGGATAGACCGAGAAGAGCTCTGCAAGCAAACAACGCCCTGCAGTTTCAGCTTCGATCTGATCATGGAAAACCCCATAGAATTGCATCGTGTATTTGTGGAGGTTCAAGATATAAATGACAACGCACCAAAATTCCCAAAAGGTACCGCCAGTTTACAAATTAGCGAAAACACAGAAATAGGGACGCAATTCCACTTGGACAGAGCTGTAGACTTAGATGTGGGGATGAATGGAATTAAAAACTATTCTCTTAGCCCCACCGATCATTTCAAGTTGAAAATAAACAATGAGGCAGACGGCAATAAACATGTAGAATTGATTTTGCAGCGTGCACTGGACAGAGAAGAACGCGATCAGATAAAATTAGTTCTCACTGCATATGATGGAGGTTCACCCAAAAAATCAGGCGCAATGCAAATTCATATTTCTGTATTAGATGCGAATGATAATGCTCCGGTGTGTAAACAATCAGTATATAAAGCCGAAGTTAAGGAAAATTCTCAAGCTGGTACAATTGTGACTGCAGTAAGCGCCTCTGATGTTGATCAGGGATTAAATGGGCAGGTCTCTTATTCATTCGCTCAGGCTACTGAAGAAGCCAGGAGTGTTTTTAAAATAAACTCAGAAACAGGAACTATTACAACCGTAAACAGCTTAGATTATGAAATGGAAAAAATGTATCAACTAAATATAAAGGCAATGGATAAAGGCGGACTGAAAGATACATGTAAAGTTATTATAGATGTGATTGATGAAAATGATAACTCTCCGTCCATTCAGCTTATGTCATTTTCAAACGTCATTGCGGAAAATTCTCCAATCGGTACAACCGTTGCTGTAATTAATGTGGAGGATGCAGATTCTGGGATAAATGGACTCGTGCACTGTAAAATAAATGAAAACATTCCGTTTAAAATAGAATCGTCTCTTACTGATTACTATGCTTTAATTACAGATGAAACTCTTGATCGAGAAAATATTGCTGAATATAATATCACCATTTATGTGTCCGATCAAGGAAGTCCTGCACGTTACAGTAACAAAACCTTAAATGTTAAGATTTCTGATGTAAATGATAATCCACCCGTATTCAGTTCTGAAGAGTATAAAGCAATAATAAGTGAAAACAACTCTCCTGGTGTGGCTGTGCTGAAGGTTCAAGCGCGGGATGATGACTGGGGCCCAAATGCTCGTTTGTCTTATTTATTAGAGGATAAAAACATACATGGCAACCCAGTGAGTTCTTTAGTCTCAGTGAATTCCGAGAGCGGAGTGATATCGGCAGCCAAGGTCTTTGATTATGAGCAAATGAAATCGTTCAGCTTCAATGTGACAGCGCGAGACGGAGGGTCGCCTCCTTTAAGTTCTGACGTTACAGTGACTTTAATCGTTCAAGATCAGAATGACAATGCTCCTCAGGTTCTCTACCCAGTACAGACTGGTGGCGCTGTAGTGGCTGAGATTGTGCCTCGTTCAGCAGATGTTGGATATCTGGTCACTAAAGTGGTGGCTGTTGATGTGGACTCTGGTCAGAATGCCTGGCTCTCCTACAAACTCCAGAAAGCCACAGACAGAGCGCTGTTTGAAGTGGGAGCACAGAATGGAGAGATACGAACTGTGCGTCAGGTCACTGACAAAGATGCTGTGAAACAAAAGCTCACTGTAATTGTGCAGGATAATGGACAACCATCTCGCTCAGCTGTAGTTAACATCAATGTAGCTGTAGCGGACAATTTCCCTGAAGTGCTCTCAGAGTTCACAGACTTTACACACACCAAACAATATAATGATGACCTCACCTTTTATTTAGTTTTAGCATTAGCTGCGGTATCTTTCCTCTTCATCACAACTCTATTAGTTATAATATCAGTAAAGATCTACAGATGGAGACAATCGCGAATCTTTTATCAGTCCAATCTCCCAGTTATTCCATATTATCCACCTGGTTACGCAGACACAGGAGTCACTGGAACTCTGCCGCACATGTATAATTATGATGCTTGTATGACGACTGATTCGAGGAAGACAGATTACAAATATTCTACTATCGGAGGACAAAGTGTTTTAATGATGGACCCGAGTTTTACAGAAACTATGCAGCGCGCAATGAGAGAAAGAGTATTACAGCAAGACCCAGAGTCACCGGAAGCGGTAAGGAACTGATCTCCTCATGTTAAATGCGAAATGTGTCATTAAAAACAAATAGTTACTTTAAGTTAACCATAGCAAAAGTGGAAAAAACACAACATTTCTTTTAAGGCCTGACGCTGACATGTCAGGCATTTTATCTTTTTTTTTCTGCTGTGTTTTATTTGCTTTCTTTTTTTTTTGCCGGGCAGCCCAAATTTCCAGTGTTTAAGGTGGCAAGATATGACGGATATTTTAATAACGTTAAAAAAAAAATCATATCAGCAAGAATGGATTGTAAACGAGTCTTTGTCTGTTCAAACGAGTTTTACTGGATCCATAAGTAAATCCATTGACTTTTGCTCTGGCTCGCACTTGTTCTATCAGTTTTTAAGTTTGGCTTAACCCGGGTTGTAAGATAAGCATACAACACACACTTTCTTTTTAACAAGGAAGGGCCCAGTCGAAATGTCCTGCCCTGATCTCATCTTTCAGTGGAAAATATGTTATCACAGTCAATAAACCTTTAAAAATTCTTCGTCTGGCGCTGTTCATCTCTGTGGTGCTGAATTAGTTCGTTGCAGAATTAGTTACTTGTACTGAGCTGGTACTTGTACACATTTGTTGTTGCTTCTTCAATATGAGTGCGGTTGCAGGGAGTAGAGGTGGTGAAGGTGGAGAAGTTCAGGTACCTGGGGTCAACAGTGCAAAGTAATGGAGAGTGTGTTAGAAAAGTGAAGAAAATATTGCAGGCAGGATGGAGTGGGTGGAGAAGAGTGGCAGGAGTGATTTGTGATAGAAGGGTATCTGCAAGAGTGAAAGAGGGAAAGTTTATATGATTTTGATGAGACCTGCTATGTTGTATGTTTTAGAGACAGTGGCATTGAAAGTCCGGAATGGAGCTGGAGGTACAGTAGCAGAGTTGAAGTTGTTCTGATTTTCATTGGTTCCTCAAGTGTTGAGGATGGACAGGATTAGAAACTAGTTTCTAATGTAGGAAATTTTGTCGACAAAGTGAGAGAGATCCGATTGAGATGGGTTGGACATCTGCAGAGGAGGGACATGAGGTATATTGCTAGGAGAATGCTGAGGATAGAACACCAGGAATGAGGAAAAGATGAAGCCCAGAAAGAAGGTTCATGGATGTGGTGAAGGAAGGCATGCAGGTAGTTGGTTTAAAAGAGGCAGATGTAGAGGAAGGAGTAGTATGGAGACGGATGATCCGCTGTGGCGACCCCTAATGGGAGCAGCCGAAAGAAGAAGAAGAAGATTTACAGTTGAGGCCCTTGACTGAGAAAATATTACTTAATATATAAAAACATAGCAAAATATATAGGATTGTCAAATTTCATGTCAAATATTTCATGGAAAAAAACTTTTTCAGTATGTTAATTCTTTATTATCTGAAATGCAAATGATGCGACTGTATAATTTTATTGAATTGTCCCATATCACATTAATTAACAACAGAAACCGTTGAATTTTGCTTTCAATGTGTGTACACAGTATGTAATAAAACTGATCGACAACGGTTCATATTTATATTTACTAACGATGAAATTGTTTTACAATTTATTATCTAATTTATGTCTTCAATTTTGTCATCTGTCACCTCAGTGACCTTGTTTAACTTTTCATGTATGAAGATATCTGTGTGAGTTAAAAAAAAAAAAAAAAAAAAAAAGCCTCAGTCACAAAATTAGCGTGTTCATAAAGTGCCTTCAGTATTGAACTTGAGGGGCTTAAACCGAGAAGGAAAACGTTTTTTTCCCTCATCGTTTGTGTTTCTGTTTCTGCATGGAGCTGTTCATCTCTGCAGTGCTGAATTAGTTCCATTTTTTTTCCAGTCTTCAGAAGTGCATTTTCAGCATTCATACTCTAAGTGCCGCTATTTGACTAGATTCGAGTTTACTTTAAAAACCAGGCAAGGTCCTTCCTACTTTTTGTTTTTTTCAATAATGAAGCAACGATTTGGGTTTTTTGCTGCTGAAATTAGACCAGGATATACCAGACTCTGCTTTCCAGTTTGAAGAAGGTTTACATTTCGGATTATATTTTAACAGTGATTACAGGATTGCATCTCTATCAATATGGATAATTTTCGCTCGTGTTTTGCTTCATGGCATCGTCGGATGACTCCAGCGCAGCTAAAATGGCAGACTGTGTTTTATATTTTGTGTGTTTACGGGATGGACTTTGTGTTTTGTCAAGCGCGATATTTAGTCCCGGAGGAGACTCCAGAAGGTTCATTTGTAGGCAACATCGCCAACGATTTGGGAATAGAGACAACTAGACTTATTTCTGGAAAAGCTCGGGTTGTAACAAAGGGCGGGCGGCAATATGTCGAACTGAGCAGAGACAAAGGCACCCTCGAGGTGAAGGAGAGGATAGACCGAGAAGAGCTCTGCAAGCAAACAACGCCTTGCAGCTTCAGCTTCGATCTGATCATGGAAAACCCTATAGAACTGCATCGTGTCACTGTGGAGGTTCAAGATATAAATGACAATGCACCAAAATTTCCTAAAGGTACCGTCAATTTACAAATTAGCGAAAACACAGCACCGGGAAAACGTTTTCATTTAGACAGCGCTGTAGATTTGGACGTCGGTGAAAATGGTATCAAAAGATATTCTCTCAGTCAGTCCGATCATTTCAAGCTAATAAACGATCAGGCTGTTGAAAGATTTGTTAACATGGTTTTGCATCGTGAGCTCGATCGAGAAGAACAAAATAACATCGAATTAATCCTTACTGCATATGATGGAGGATCTCCTAAAAAATCAGGATCGATGAGAATTTACATTTCTATATTAGATGCAAATGATAATGCTCCAGTGTGTAAACAATCACTTTATAAAGCGGAAGTGAGGGAAAATTCTCCAATAGGCACAGTCTTAACTACAATAAGTGCCACGGATGCTGATGAAGGTGCAAATGGATTGGTGTCATATTTCTTTGCTCAGTCAAGTGAAGGAGCCAGGAGGCTTTTTATGATAAATTCAGAAAAGGGAGAGATTACAACGCTAGACAATTTAGATTACGAGACTGAGAAAAGTTATGAAATAAATATTGACGCAATTGACAAAGGAGGTTTGTCAGATACCTGTAGCGTTATAATAGAGATCATAGATGAAAATGATAACTCTCCGTCCATTCAGCTCATGTCATTTTCAAACGTCATTGCAGAAAATTCTCCAATCGGTACAACGGTGGCTGTAATTAATGTGGAAGATGCAGATTCCGGTAAAAATGGGCTTGTGCAGTGTAAAATAAATGAACACCTCCCGTTTAAAATTGAATCGTCTCTTTCTGAATACTATGCTTTAATTACAGATGAACCTCTTGATCGAGAAAATATTGCTGAATATAATATCACCATCCTGGTATCCGATCAAGGAAGTCCTGTACGTTACAGTAACAAAACATTAAATGTTAAAATTTCTGATGTGAATGATAATCCACCCGTATTCAGTTCTGAAGAGTATAAAGTATTAGTAAGTGAAAACAACTCTCCTGGTGTATCTGTGCTGACAATTCAAGCGCAGGATGATGACTGGGGCCCAAATGCTCGTCTGTCTTATTTTTTGGAGGAAAATAACATACAGGGCAACCCAGTGAGTTCTTTCGTCTCTGTGAATTCAGAAAGCGGGGTTGTACATGCAGTCAAGGTTTTTGATTATGAGCAAATGAAATCGTTCAGCTTCAATGTGACAGCGCGAGACGGAGGGTCGCCTCCTTTAAGTTCTGAGGTTACAGTGACGATCGTCGTTCAAGATCAGAATGACAATGCTCCTCAGGTTCTTTACCCGGTGCAGACTGGTGGCGCTGTAGTGGCTGAGATTGTGCCTCGTTCAGCAGATGTTGGATATCTGGTCACTAAAGTGGTGGCTGTTGATGTGGACTCTGGACAGAATGCCTGGCTCTCCTACAAACTCCAGAAAGCCACAGACAGAGCGCTGTTTGAAGTGGGAGCGCAGAATGGAGAGATACGAACTGTGCGTCAGGTCACTGACAAAGATGCTGTGAAACAAAAGCTCAATGTAATTGTGCAGGATAATGGACAACCATCTCGCTCAGCTGTAGTTAACATCAATGTAGCTGTAGCGGACACTTTTCCTGAAGTGCTCTCAGAATTCACAGACTTTACGCACACCAAACAATATAATGATGACCTCACCTTTTATTTAGTTTTAGCATTAGCTGCTGTTTCTTTTCTTTTCATCACAACGCTAGTAGTTATAATATCAGTAAAGATCTACAGGTGGAGGCAATCGCGCATCTTTTATCAGTCCAATCTCCCAGTTATTCCGTATTATCCACCCGGTTACGCAGACACAGGAGTCACTGGAACTCTGCCGCACGTGTATAATTATGATACTTGTATGACGACTGACTCGAGGAAGAGTGACTGCAAATATTCTACAATTGGAAGACAAGGGGTTATAATGATGGACCCGAGTTTTTCAGAAACTCTGAAGTGCGCGATGAGAGAATGTGTATTGCAGCCCGACCCAGAGTCACCGGAAGTGGTAAGGACAATTTATTTGATGTAGTGCTTACCAATTATTGAAAAATAAAGTATGTGTTAGCCTACGCACACAAAAACTACCTACTATTACATCTATTTTTTATTATTATTATTATTGGTCCAACCGGCCACACATTGTACACGTTAACTATTTGTTTAGAATACAGCTGTGTATTAGACTCTGTTCCGTCAAGCTAGGGTCTACTCCTTTTCAGTTGCAGAAATAACGCCAGTCTCGCTAGCTTTAAGCAGTATGGTTCGGTTTAGTGCTGTCTTAAAATGTGCTTTTGTCAGTTTAATTTATTACTGAAATGACTGTAGAATCACCACTTAATCATAGGAACAGAAATGCCTAATTGACCCACATATTTTACTTCTTGACATTCAAGTCGTCAAGTCAAGAGGCTTTTATTGTAATTTCTACACAGTGGTACACAGTACACAGTAAACAGTAAACATCATCATCGTTTCATCGAAATTGAATGAATTTTCTTCATTGTAATGTTACCACTTAAGTTGAATGTACTCATTCCTTTCCACTATACAAACAATTATTACATTCTAGTTGCAACAGTTTCAACTTAATTTATTTGGGGAAATTGATTGCTTTAAACCATATAAGTGCTGATAACACAATATGAGAGACCAACCTGAAACAACTCAAACAGTTTATTTGGTTGAAATCTGAAAATTTTATTTTGGAATACAAGACATTTCAATATCAAAAGCTCCAAAACCAGTTTACTACTGTTCACTTATGTTCAACATGAAATAAAACATGGATGTAATCTCTAGTTTCCTTGGGATAAGTGGTAAAATTTTCACCTAAATTACTTAACTTACAACATTTTTAAGTGTGACCATGCAATGCTATACATATTTATATTTAAGTTTATACACTTAAATAAAAATGTGATCCAAAAATATATACTGTACAGGGCCAGTAAAGTTTGACACCCTTTTCTTTATTTTATTCTTAATATTTTATTATTGTCAACATTGTACATTAACACTGAGAAATCTGAACTATGAAAGAAAACGTATGGAATTATGTAGTAAACAAAAACAACCCAGAATCTTTATAATATTTTAGATTATCAAAAGTAACTACATTTAGCTTTGATGACAGCGTGGCACACTTGGCATTCTCTCATTCAGTCTCACCTGAAATGGTTTTCCAACAATTTTTCCAACAATGCTGTAATCAAAGCAAAATGTAGTTACTTTGAAAAAATAAAACATAATCCAAGTTATTAACATTAAAAATATTAATTAAACTCAATGGAATAAATAAACAATATTTAAAATGTGAAACAAATTTAAAATTTACTTAAAATAGTTGTTATAATATGACATTCATTTTTGAGCTAAGTTAAATACATGCAAATGGGTGGCTTTAGTGTTTTTTGAGAATTATGTTTACTTATTTATTTTATTAAGATGTGCTGTTTTACAGTGTAAAAAAAAATACAAAAAATATATATCTCCACAATGATTGAATGAATTAATGAATTAATGAATTAATTAATTAATTAAAAATAAGTTCATTATTTTCTTTAATAATGTGAATATTAATATTTAAAACATGCTTTACCGCATAACATTTCCTTCTGGCTGATTTAACTTTATAAATATTTTAATCATTTAATAAAGTTGAATCTAAACTAATCTAATCAAATTGAGTCAAATGAATCATTTTAGTAGGAAATTGGTAAGACAAGTTATGTTATTTTGTTTTTTTTACTGTAGTTATTTTTTTTTTTTACCGTCGGAAGTAAATTGGTAAAAAATATTTAAAAATAATATTCATATTTTGAATGTATGTATTTGTGAAATTGTCTCTGTGACGTTTGGTACGATGTCTAACATAACGTTATATCCTATTTTTTTAAATATAATATTAGGAAAATATCTGTAATGTTTAGTATAGACTCAAAGGGCCGCTGTTTAACAACACAGTGCTTTCAAATCCTGAAATCCTCCCACATGTCCCATTGCATCAGAGAGCAAAGAAAGAGACAGCGAATTGCTCCATGTTTGCATTTACAAGAACCATTTTGTTTCTTGCAGTAATTTAGGAAATTGTGCGTTGTTGGTTTTTTTTTTTCAAATCTAGGGACATAAAAGCTTAAAATCAGAATTGGAATTCGGCAAGAAATGTACGCTATGGCGTGGTGGCACAAGGCCCTGCTTGTCTTCGTCTTTTGTTCTGATCGTGCGTGCGGCCAGATCAGTTATTCTATTCCCGAGGAAATGGCGAAAGGGTCGATGATCGGAAATGTCGCCCAGGATTTGGGATTGGAATTAAAAAGACTAAAATCGGGGAAAGCACGGATTTTTTCTAGTGACATCGAGCAATATGTGGAACTGAACAAAGAAAACGGATTTCTTCTCGTTAAAAAGAAAATAGACCGTGAGACTCTGTGCGCAAAAACAACTCCCTGTGCGCTCCATCTCCAAATCATTTTGGAAAACCCGATGGAGTTATATTCTGTCACCGTGGAGATCACGGACATAAATGACAATGCTCCTAATTTTCAGAAGACTGAAATGAGGTTTGAAATAAGCGAGTCAGCGATGATCGGTGCCAGATTCGTGCTTGGTGAAGCTGTCGATTTGGATGTTGGAATAAATGGACTTCGAAGCTATTCTCTTGATCATACAGATAATTTTGTGTTGGATAAACAAGCTGATGCCGGAAAATTGTGGACATGGTGTTACAAAAGCCCTTGGATCGAGAAAAACAAGCGGTAATAGAGTTGTCGCTGACTGCTTTTGATGGAGGAGAGCCACGGCTATCTGGCACGATGCATATATTCATAACAGTAGTGGATGTCAATGATAATGCTCCTAAATTTAATACAAAAATCTATAAGGCTACTATTCCAGAGAATGCACCAAAAGGCACGAAACTGATAAGAGTAAGTGCTTCTGACTCAGATGAAGGCTCAAATAGTCACGTAACATATGGTATTTCTGACGCAATGGACAGATCTGTGACTGATACTTTTCTTGTAGATCAGCAAAGTGGTGAAGTTACATTAATCGGTAACATTGATTATGAAAAAACAAACATCTACCAACTAGTTATTCAGGCCAGAGACCAAGGAGGACTCTCTGACACATGTAAAATAATTATTGATATCTTGGACATTAATGATAATAAGCCAAGTATTGATATTCTTTCTATGTCTAATTCTTTATTAGAGGAGTCTAAACCCAATACTGTGGTAGCTATGTTGAATGTAAATGATCCAGATTCAGGTGTAAATGGACACGTCCAATGCATGATTAATGATATTATTCCTTTTATCATCAAATCTCCATCCAATAATTTCTTTACCATCCTTACAGAAAATGAACTGGATAGAGAGAGACAAGCTGAGTACAATATCAGTGTAACTTGCTCTGATGAGGGATTTCCCTCACTATCGAGCAGCACTTCGCTCCATCTGCAAATATCAGATGTAAATGACAATGCTCCTGTTTTTGAGAGAAATAATTACGAGGCCTATTTGGTGGAGAACAACACACCTGGTTTTTCTATTTTCACAGTGAAGGCAAGTGATGCAGACTCCAACCAGAATGCACGAGTTTCTTATATTTTAGAAGAGAGCTCCGTTAATGGGGTTCCTGTATCATCATATGTGTCAGTCAGTCCTGATAGTGGAGTCATTAATGCTTTGCGCTCTTTCGACTTCGAACAGTTAAAGAACTTTAATTTCCGTGTCAGAGCACAGGACGGAGGCTCCCCTCCTCTCAGCAGTAATGTGACAGTAAAAATTACAATCCAAGATCAGAATGACAATGCTCCTCAGGTTCTATATCCAGTACAGACTGGTGGCTCGGTGGTGGCTGAGATTGTGCCTCGTTCAGCAGATGTTGGATATCTTGTCACTAAAGTGGTTGCTGTTGATGTGGACTCTGGTCAGAATGCCTGGCTCTCCTACAAACTCCAAAAAGGCACTGATAGGGCGCTGTTTGAAGTGGGACCACAGAATGGAGAGATACGAACTGTGCGTCAGGTCACTGACAAAGATGCTGTAAAACAAAAGCTCACTGTAGTTGTGGAGGATAATGGACAACCATCTCGCTCAGCTGTAGTTAACATCAATGTAGCTGTAGCTGACACTTTCCCTGAAGTGCTCTCAGAATTCACCGACTTTACGCACACCAAACAATATAATGATGACCTCACCTTTTATTTAGTTTTAGCATTAGCTGCTGTTTCTTTCCTTTTCATCACAACGCTAGTAGTTATAATATCAGTAAAAATCTACAGATGGAGACAATCGCAATTACTCTATCAGTCCAATCTCCCAGTTATTCCGTATTATCCACCCGGTTACACAGACACAGGAGTTACTGGAACTCTGCCCCATGTGTATAACTATGATGCTTGTATGACGATTGACTCGAGAAAGAGTGACTGCAGATATTCAACATTAGGAGGACAAAGTGTTTTAGTGATGGACCGCAAAGTTACTATGCCTCAAGGAGTCAGTGAAAATAAATATTTGGATGATGATAATTCTCTAGAACTGGTAAGTGCTTTCTCAACTTACTTTGCTCTTTTGTTTCCTTGCATTTCTCGAATTCTAATATGCTCGTCGGTTTTTTTATTGTCTGTTCAAGCTTTGTAATTATTATATTTTAAAAAGTTTTAGCGCTAAAATTTGCCACAAAAAAAAGTTTTAGCTCTTTTTCTTCGATGAAGAGTATACTTTTGTCTCTAAGTGCGGCTATTGATCTTTGGAAAATGTTGGCTTAATTTGCTGTGAATAACGGCTTTACTGACACAAGGTTGGAACACGAATAGAGATAGGACGATACATTTGAATGTCTTTAAGGTTAGAGTTTTCTGGAATTGAGCAGAAATCTTTGTTAAGAAAGTTCTTGTGTATTTTCTAATGTGTTTCATTAAATAACTTGGACAGTGCGTGTAGCAGTAGATGGATCGTATGCATTGAGGATGGCAAGATGGTTGCTGTATTCTATTGTGCACTGGCAAGTACTAATCTGTCTCTTTGCTTCCACTGTTTTATTTTGCGGCAGTCAGATTTGTTATTCTATTCCAGAGGAGCAGAATAAAGGTGCATTTGTAGAAGATGCAGGGCATAATTTATGGTTGGATGTGAAAAGACTTCTTGCAGGCCAAGCCCGTATCGTAACTGCCGATTAATAATCACTATATCAAGCTCAAACGAGACAAATGGATTTTGGTCCTCACTCAAAGAATAAACTGTGCACATATATGTGGCAAACTCACAACTTGTAGCTTCTGTTTTGAGATAATATAAAAAAATCCAATTACATCGTGTGACCGCCGAAATTATTAATTTAAATGACCACGCTCTGTCTTTAAACAAAAACGAGAATAAATTTAAGATCAGCAAGTCTGCAGCGCTAATAAAACTTGATCTTTGACAGGGGTGGTCACACTTGTTTATGATCAATTAATCAAAATTATTTGATTAGCAGCCCCTGGTTGCTACTTACTCTCTTCATTTCTATAGATGCAGTAAAGGTGTATTTAGTTTTTCACACATGGGTTTTCCATGTTGGCTTTATTTGTAAAATAAATAATGAGATCTGCTAAAGAAGTGTTTATTATTTTTTTGATGTCCTTATATGTAACACGATAAAAGAGGGTGTACTTTTATTTTCACATGATTGTAAACTTTGACTTTCAGTACCAATTATTTTGGACAGCAGCAAATGACTTATCTCTGTATTCTGAATAGTTACATTAAGTAATGATACTATACTATACTATACTCTACTATTCCATTTCATAATTCTACAACACATCATGTCACCATGCTATACATCATTATACCATGCCATATATTATACCACACTATACCATATTTCACTGCATGCAATACTATACCATATTTTTTTACATTATCTTATTTGTACCTTGCTATATCACTTGATACTACAACATACATAATATATCATGCAATATATCATCTGATTATTTGAGAGAACTGTTTAATTAACAACATTATATGTAGATTATGAATTCATAACCAATTAATGGTTTGTTTAGAAAGGTTGATATTAACATAAAGAGAAGGAAGAAGATGTGGAGGTGTGAGGATGGTGGAAGAAATAAGTAAATTCTTCTTAGCTCGTTTATTTAACTAATTTTAAGACTTGTTAAGACCTGGGTAATTTTATTGTGTCCTGATAGGCAACACCATAAAAGAGGGTGTACTTTCATTTTTATATGACTGTAAACTTCAGCTTTCAGTACCAATTGTGTTGGACAGCGGCATATCACTTATCTCTGTATTTTGAATGGATACTTTGATTATTGATACCATACTATACAATTTAATAATTATATTTCAACAAATCATACCACCATGCTATATTTAATCATATCATGCTATATATCGTACCACACTATACTATATCACAATGACTGCCATACCATATAATAATACTATCTCAAATGTAGCTCACCATATCACTTGATATTAAATCATACATAATATATCATAAATTATACCACCTGTTTTTTTTTTAGATAACTGTTTTATAAATATTATATGTAGTTTATAAACGCATACACAATTAGTGTTTTGTTTAGAAAGGTTTATATTACGAAAAAGATTATAATATAAATTGAGAAATGATACTATATTATGCCATTTCATAAGTATATTAAAGCACATCACCATTGTTGGTACATTTCTGGAAATTATTAAGTTTATTACCTAATCAAGTTTTGCTCTAGGGCTTTGAGGAATTATTGATAGGGAATTTGTATGTAGTTCTTAGATTTGACTCATAGGGCCGCTGTTTAGCAATGATGTACTAAGACAAGAGGTAGAATCATCAAATCCTCCCACGTCACCCCACTGTATGAAAGAGAAAAAGAGGCCGGACTTTTTCACGCCCAGTGTAAACGCGATGTCTGATAAAAATATTTTTTAATAACAGGAGTTTACGTTCGCGTTGTTGATGTTAAATCCAAATGTCCGTTATACTATCGCTGCGTTTACAATCGCTTAATTCAAAAATGGATATTTCTGCCATGCAGTGGCGCACGGTCCTGCTGTTCTTTGTCTTCTGTTCTGAATGCGCGTGCGGCCAGATTAGTTATTCTATTCCCGAGGAAATGGCTATAGGGTCGATGATCGGAAATATCGCCCAGGATTTGGGTTTGGACATAAAAAGACTGAAATCAGGAAAAGCGCGGATCTTTTCAGGCGAAAGCATGGAATATGTGGATCTGAACAGAGAAAACGGTTTGCTTTTGATTAAAGAGAAAATAGACCGTGAGTCTTTGTGCGCAAAATTAACCCCGTGTGCGCTTCATCTCCAAATCATTATGGAAAATCCGATGGAGTTATATTCTGTTACCGTGGAGATCACGGACGTAAACGACAATGCTCCTACTTTTCAGAAGAATGAAATGAGGTTTGACATAAGCGAGTCAGCGATGATCGGTGCCAGATTCGTGCTGGGGAAAGCTGCTGATCCTGATGTTGGAATAAATGGACTTCGGAGCTATTCACTTAAACCCACAGACAACTTTGTTCTAGACAAAGAATCTGGGGGGGAGAAGAATGTTGAGATGATTTTACAAAAACCGCTTGATCGGGAAAAAGAAAGCCAAATTACTCTGACGTTGACTGCGTTTGATGGTGGTGAGTCTCGGCTGTCGGGAACCATGCAGATATATATAACCATAATGGATGCTAATGATAATGCCCCTGTATTTACACAGAAGGTGTATAAAGCTGCAATTATAGAAAATGCAAAAAAGGGCACCAAATTGACAAGAGTAAGTGCTTCTGATGCCGACGAAGGTTCTAACGGTCATGTGTCTTATTATATTTCTGACGCAGTGGACATTTTTTTAGCAGATCTTTTTCTTGTAGATCAGCAAAGTGGAGAAGTTACTTTAAACGGCCTGATTGATTATGAAAAATCGAGTATCCATCAGCTTGATATTCAAGCCAGGGACCAAGGAGGACTCTCTGACACATGTAAGGTAATTATTGATGTGCTGGACATTAATGATAATAGTCCAGCAATCACAATCGTTTCCATGTCCAGTTCAATATCCGAAGAATCCCACCTTAATACTGTGGTTGCCATGCTGAAAGTAAATGACCCTGATTCAGGGGTAAATGGACAAGTTCACTGTACTCTTAATGATAATAGTCCCTTTACCATCACATCAACGTCCAAAAATTTCTTCAGCTTGTTTACAGATGAGGAGATGGACAGGGAGAAAGAAGCTGAGTATAACATCACAGTGACTTGCACTGATGAGGGACTTCCCTCACTCACCAGCACCACTTCTGTCCGTTTACTCGTATCAGATGTAAATGACAACGCGCCTGCATTCGAGAGAAATTATTACGAGGGGTATGTGACAGAGAACAACAAACCAAGTCTCTCTATATTCACAGTGAAGGCCAGTGACGCAGACTCCTCCCAGAATGCTCGGATTTCTTATCATCTAGAAGAGAGTTTTGTCAATGGAGTGCCTGTATCATCATATGTGTCAGTCAGTGCTGATAGTGGAGTTATTAATGCTGTGCGCAGTTTTGACTATGAGCAGTTAAAAAACTTACATTTCCAGGTGAGAGCACAGGACGGAGGCTCCCCTCCTCTCAGTAGTAATGTGACAGTAAAAATTATAATCCAAGACCAGAATGACAATGCTCCTCAAGTTCTATACCCAGTACAGACTGGTGGCTCTGTAGTGGCTGAGATTGTGCCTCGTTCTGCAGATGTTGGATATCTTGTCACTAAAGTAGTGGCTGTTGATGTGGACTCTGGACAGAATGCCTGGCTCTCCTACAAACTCCAGAAAGCTACAGACAGAGCGCTGTTTGAAGTGGGAGCGCAGAATGGAGAGATACGAACTGTGCGTCAGGTCACTGACAAAGATGCTGTGAAACAAAAGCTCACTGTAGTTGTGGAGGATAATGGACAACCATCTCGCTCAGCTGTAGTTAACATTAATATAGCTGTAGCGGACACTTTCCCTGAAGTGCTCTCAGAGTTCACAGACTTTACGCACACCAAACAATATAATGATGACCTCACCTTTTATTTAGTTTTAGCATTAGCTGCTGTTTCTTTTCTTTTCATCACAACGCTAGTAGTTATAATATCAGTAAAGATATGCAGGTGGAGACAATCGCGCATTTTCTATCAGTCCAATCTCCCAGTTATTCCGTATTATCCTCCTGGTTACGCAGACACAGGAGTCACTGGAACTCTGCCACACATGTATAATTATGATGCCTGCATGACGACTGACTCGAGGAAGAGTGACTGCAAATATTCCACACTGGGAGCGCGAAGTGTTTTAGCGATGGACCCGAGTTTTACTGAAACTATACAGCACAAGATGACGCGAAATGATTTCCTAGAAAATCTTAATTCTCCAGAGTCGGTAAGAGCTTGTTATAATAATACAATTATGTTCCCCCTTTCATTCAAATATATAATTCGAACCAGGTTTACATAACTGTGATTCTTTGTGGTATTTGGAAATATACTAAGCTTGATTGACTATTTCGTTTTATAGAAACTACATATGTTGTCTTTATAATAGACATGTTCAATTACTGCATTCATTGGCATTTCAGACATATCTATATTGGTGTATCTCAATCGTTGTGTAACCAGCAGTGCTAATTTTAAAAAATAAGCAAAAATAAATAATAGGTATCTATATATTGTAAAGGCCAATTCAAAATACAAGTAAGTATTTAACAAAGTTAAACAGAAATATTCTTTTTTTTTTTTTTTTTTTTTTTTTTTTTAGAGAGCGAATTAGCGTCAAATGAGTTTTTTTATAACAATAATAATAATAGTTTTGGTTAAATGGGTATTAAATCGAATTTGATTTAGAAAAATGCTTATCATGGCAACATAAAATATGTAGTTCTCACTTTTTGACTCAGAGGGCCGCTGTTTACTTACGTTGAAATGCAATCGTATCCCACCCAGACTCACATTATGAACAGGCAAAGAAAGAAAGCATTCGCGTCTCGTTCTCGGCATCTCCATAGTCTTGATTGATTTTATTAGACACAGTAGATTTTTAAAACGCTCGGTTTAGTATTTGCTTTTGACTATTTGGATTAGAATATTTGGCTTTATTTATATTAGGATTTACTGGTGAGAAGACTCAGGTGGTCTCCTTTACAGAAGCTGCGGCGATGTGGCACACGGTATTGTTTTTCATCATTCTTTCGTCTCGCCCAGCGCTGACGCAGGTCAGCTACACCATACCGGAGGAAATGGCGAAAGGTTCGATGGTTGGAAATATTGCCCAGGATTTGGGATTAGACTTAAAAAGACTGAAATTTGGAAAGCCGCGTATATTTTCTGGGGATAATACGGAATACATCGAGCTGGATAAAGACAGAGGTATGCTACATTTAAAAGAAAAAATAGATCGGGAGTATGTGTGCGCTAAAACAACACCTTGCGCTTTACATCTCCAAATGATTCTTGAAAACCCGATGGAACTGTACACGATAACTGTAGAAATCATGGATATCAATGATAATGCGCCATTTTTCCAGTCGAGGAAATCCGTTTTGAAATAAGTGAGTCGGCTGTACCCGGAGCGAGATTCATGTTGGAGAGAGCAATGGATGCTGACGTCGGTACCAACGGACTTCAGAGCTACTCACTTAAACCTACAGATCATTTTGTGTTAGATTCAAAAAATGATCCAGAAGGAATCGTTGAAATGGTTTTACAAAAAACACTGGACAGAGAAAAGCAGGAAACGTTCACTTTGTTATTAACAGCCATGGATGGAGGTGAACAGATTCTGTCTGGTACTGTACAGATACACATTACTGTACTAGATGTTAACGATAACGTTCCTGTTTTTACACAGAAAGTGTATAGAGCCACGTTAACAGAAAATTCAGCAACAGGAACCAAATTAGTTACAGTTAGCGCCTCAGACGCAGATGAAGGTTCAAACGGTCAGGTAACATATTATTTGTCAAAACAAAGGATAGTTTGTTAGAGTTGTTTGATGTAGACAGACATACTGGTGAGGTTATGTTGAAGGGTGAGGTTGACTTTGAAAAATCAAATAGTTATCAGCTTGAAATTCAAGCTAAAGACAGTGGAGGACTGTCAGATTCATGTAAAATAATTATTGATGTGCTAGACATGAATGACAATAGCCCAGCTATTACGATTCTGTCTATGTCCAGTTCAATATCTGAAAATTCTTTTTCTGGTACAGTTGTAGCGATGATGAAAGTAAATGACCCTGATTCAGCTGCAAACGGACAAGTTCATTGCACTATTAGTGATCAAATTCCTTTTGCAATTACATCCACATCTAAAAATGTCTTTAGTCTGCTCACAGATCAGGAACTGGATAGAGAGAAAGAAGCTGAGTATAACATCACTGTGACTTGTTCTGATGAGGGACTTCCCTCACTATCCACCAGCACTTTTCTTCATTTACACATATCAGATGTAAATGATAATGCTCCTATTTTTGAGAGAAATTATTATGAGGCCTATGTGGTGGAAAACAACACTCCGGGTCTCTCTGTATTCACAGTGAAGGCCAGTGACACAGATTCCAATCAGAATGCTCGAGTTTCTTATATATTAGAAGAGAGCTCTGTTAATGGATTTCCTGTATCATCATATGTGTCAGTCAGTCCTGATAGTGGAGTCATTAATGCTTTGCGCTCTTTTGACTACGAGCAGTTAAAGAACTTCCATTTCTGTGTCAGAGCACAAGACAGAGGCTCCCCTCCTCTCAGTAGTAATGTGACAGTGAAAATTACAATCCAAGACCAGAATGACAATGCTCCTCAGGTTCTCTACCCAGTACAGACTGGTGGCTCTGTGGTGGCTGAGATTGTGCCTCGTTCAGCAGATGTTGGATATCTTGTCACTAAAGTGGTGGCTGTTGATGTGGACTCTGGACAGAATGCCTGGCTCTCCTACAAACTCAAGAAAGCTACAGACAGAGCGCTGTTTGAAGTGGGAGCGCAGAATGGAGAGATACGAACTGTGCGTCAGGTCACTGACAAAGATGCTGTGAAACAAAAGCTCACTGTAGTTGTGGAGGATAATGGACAGCCAACTCGCTCAGCTGTAGTTAACATCAATGTAGCTGTAGCGGACACTTTCCCTGAAGTGCTTTTAGAATTCACAGACTTTACGCACACCAAACAATATAATGATGACCTCACCTTTTATTTAGTTTTAGCATTAGCTGCTGTTTCTTTCCTTTTCATCACAACGCTAGTAGTTATAATATCAGTAAAGATATGCAGGTGGAGACAATCACGTATTTTCTATCAATCCAATCTCCCAGTTATTCCGTACTATCCATCCGGTTACACAGACACAGGAGTCACTGGAACTCTGCCGCACATGTATAATTATGATGTTATGACGACTGACTCGAGGAAGAGTGACTGCAAATTTTCTACAATCGGAGGACAAAGTTTTTTAGTGACAGACCCAGCTGTTGTAGAGACTATGCAGCGTTCGATTAAAGAAAATATATTTCGAGAAGATCCTGATTCTCCTGAAATGGTAAGGATTTATTATATAAATTATATATGTATTAACATTATAATATATTTAAAAAATATATAATATTTATAATTATAAAATTGTTGTATGTAAGTCTGTAAGAAAACTTTAACTCTACAAATTAGGTTTTTTTGTTTTATTGGTTTATGAGTGGTAAGGAATTCTCTCACCCTTGGTTTTGTGCTGTGAGTGGTGGTTTGAAAGAAGTTTGTGTGTATGCAGCTGAGTGAGAGAGAAAAGTGTAGAGAACGTGATGAGAAAAATAAACTGTTAGATAATAATTACTTATATTCACATTCTGAATTGTAAAGAGTTTAGAATTTATGCTTGACATGCTGGGTTTAATCACTGGATCGTGGAGTGGATTGCTGGTTCAGGCTGCGTTTCTAGTTATTCTGGAGTTAACTGCTGGAAGACTCCAAGGATGAAGACATTCAGTTGATTTGCAGTTTGTGTAGCTGGTGAGCACTATATAATGCCCAAATTAATGTAAAGACCAGAATTTCTTTGATTACAAGGACCAAGTCTGTGACCCTTTTAAGAGAATAAGAGGAAGAGTTCCTGGAGGCTTTCTCCTAAATGTGGCATTATGTGTTAGGTCATTATGAGACCATTATTTCAGTTTTATTCTTCCCGTTTTGGAAAGTGAGGCTACCTTGTACTCTACAACATCTGAGTTTTCTACATGGATAAAAAAAATAAGCTGTTGTGTGTGTATTCACAGCATGTCATATTAATTAATTTACTGTATTAATATGTGCACACTTAAAGTTAGCTATACCTTGATCAGTAAGTATATCTAACCTTCCTCAGTAAGTACATCTAACTAGTCATCATGAGTTTGTTTACATTTAAAAAGGGGGTTGATTGAACTTTAAGAAACTTTAATAGCTTTAAATCTTGCATTTTAACTTCTTTCATAAATTCCCACATGGCCTTCACAATAAAGATCAAACACAGAGATTGCAAACAAACTTAAAAAGACTGTCATTTTTTACAGAAAAATATTTATTTGACAATTCTGCTATAAGCAACACATTTTCTGTCAACATGAACTGCAAAAATTGGACTCAGTTCTACTCCAGTCATCAAAATAAAATATACATACAATTATTATTAAAATAAAAGACCAAAAGAGAAGCAATCTTGGAATGCCTTTAAAGTGTAAAATGCTGGAGCAATAAACAAGCCCAGAGTTTCAACACATGCACTACAGCAATCATTACAACTGTTGAAAAAAAAACTTGAAAGTCACAAAACCTTACATTAAAACTCAAAACTGACTTATGTTGTACTGTTATACAGTTACTAAACAAACAGGAACAAATCAGTACTTGCACTTTTAATTAGCCATATGAACTGCAGCTACTTAAACTTCAACAATTTGTTTTTTTAAGGACTGGACTCTTGCAGAGCACTGGGGGTCAAGGGCAATAAACACTTTCTGAATAGTTTCAAAAGTGTATTTTAGTTCTTTAGGATAGCTAATGTTGATGGCATAAATCAAGCCAAATAGGAGAGCAACAGCTGTAGGGAAGTCTTGCAAATTATCCAGCACAACTTACTCCTCTAAAACTACAGACAGGCACCTTACAATGGATGGCGGTCACGTCATCTTTAACAACGGCCATCTTCATCCCTTTTGTGCGAGTGTCTTCTTGATCTGTGTCCTGCAGTGAAAAGCAGCATAAAGACAGGATCAAAACCCATTTTTAATTGATTGAGTTCTGCTGGACCACACATTTTCTTTATATATTGTTTGAGATAGGTCACCCAAAATGTATAAATAATAAATGACTGATTCGTTCATTGTGAAGGAACTTGACTGGTCTGCAGAAAGCAAAGACTTTAAATGCAGACCTTAAGCCAAAAACTCATCACCAAACACCAATAGCTTGTACTTACACTATATGGGAAAAAGTATTGGGACACACCCCTCTTTAGAACAGAAAAAGGCACTTCCAAAACTGTGGCAACAAAGATAAAAACATAATTCATGTATTTACAAATTGTATTTTCATCTCTGTTGCAACAGTTTTGGAAGTGTCTAAAATGACTACCCATATATACAAGATGTCTCTTTGTCTTCCTTTCTATTTCCAGATGTCACACCAAGTACCTTCCTAGCTGTCTCTCTTATCACTTCTGCAGTAGTTCCCCAATCATCCAGCACCTCTTCACCACTAATGAGCCCCTGTCTGACCTCTTCCCTGAATCTCATACTACAGTCTTCCTCCTTCAGTTTTCACCATCTTATTCTTCTTTCAGTCCTCACTCTCCTCATGTTCATCTTCACTTCCAAAACCATCCTACAGACCACCATCTAATTCTGTCTTGCTACACTGTCCCCTACCAACACCTTATAGTCCCCAATCTCCTTCAGGTTGCATCTCCTACATAGAACATAGTCCACCTGTGTGCACCTTCCTCCGCTCTTATACGTCACCCTATGATCATCCTTCTTCTTAAAATAAGTGTTCACCACTTCCATCCTTTCAGCAAAATCTACCACCATCTGCACTTCCACATTCCTCTCCTTAAAGCCATACCTACCCATCACCTCTTTTCCCTTTACCTACATGCCCATTTAAATCTGCCCCAATCAGCAATCTTTCATTCCTTACATTTCTACCACTTCATCTAACTCACTCCAGAATCTTTCCTTCTCCTCCATCTCACAACCCAATTGTGAAGCATAAGCACTGATGACATTTATCATCACGCCTTCAACTCCCAGCTTCATGATCATCACCCTATCAGAATTTCTCTTCACCTCAACTACACTCTTGCTGTACTCTTCCTTCATTCCGGATCACCCCTACACCATTTCTCTTTCCATCCACACCATGATAGAACAGTTTAAACCCACCTCGTCTTTCTCCTTTCCTTCTCATCCTTCGGCCAACAGTAGCCCAATTTCCACCGGTACCCTTTTGACTAACGTTACCTGTTGCAGTAGTTGGTAATCCTGGCCTCGACCTATTCGGTATGAAATTCTTTTTTGTTATCCGCATATTTGATTTGGCACATGTTTTATGCTGGATGCCCTTCCCCCCGCAACCCTCCCCATTTATCCAGGGTTGGTACCAGTAATAAGAGTGCACTGGCTTGTGCAACCCTAATGTCTGGGTTTTTCGTATGCTTCTTTGATGACTTGAATACTAGGCGATTCTATTAACTCCATCCACAACACACAATCAATTTAAATACAGTTTATTGTAATAACTCTAACTTACACAATAATATCATGTATTTTGATACATTTCATTCAAATTTTACAAAGTGAACTGAACATGATCTTCAAATGAAGCACAATAGCTGTCTAATTTTATTTTCGATAATAAAGCTAAAAGAAAGCTTACCTGAACCAGAGAACATCCAGCCCCTTCTAAAATGCAGTTGATGAGGGGAAAACATGTGCAAAATGCTACGGAAACAGACTGTGCATGCGCAATGACAGGAAGTGAAACGTTTGAATGAAGAAATCTAAATATTACGTTTTCCCAACTTAATTGTTTTTTTTTTTTATTTCATTGGACAAAATAGTAGTAAACATGCAGTTAAATCTTTTTTTGTAAGTAAACTCAACACTGTACTCAAAAATCTGTCCACCTAACTCATTTTAAACTGAGTTAACAAATTGCAAGCTGGATTTTTTACAGTGCACTCTAAAGTAATGTGAATATTCAGAGGAGCAGTTTGATAGTCTGTGAGTTATTTTGTAAAGTTATTTTAGGAACAGAATTTAATGATTTCCAAAACTCACATATTTTAATCACAGTAAAGCATAGAAAACATTTCTAATGGGGAAGTCCCTCTAGATTTAAATGTTGAAATAAAGCATGTAGGATTTACTAGAAAAAAGGTAATCTGGAATTGAAAGTAAGTGTTACTTAAAAGGAAAAGCTGCCCAAGGAAGAGTGACTGCAAATATTCTACACTAGAGAAGAACAACATTCTTTAGTGGTGCAGCCAAGTTTTGCACAGACCCAAAGACATGTCTCCAGAGTTGAAAAGGCATTGGTTATAGCTTTTATATCTATTTTTAATTCCCAAAACAAGCACATTTGTCACTTTCATATGTGATATTATGTATGTAATAGAATGTCACTTTATCAACATACTGTATTATTGACTAGGTTGATAGGTTAAGAAAATATTAATCTTAATTTCCAAACATTGTTTTGTTGTTTTCATTAAACAGCAGACATGTTGATGCATGTATTGTGCCAAAACAGACATGTTATTTTTCTTTGAATCACCATGCATGATTGGTGTGAAATGTTGAAACATGTTTCAACAGTTGTTCTGCTCTAAAATAGAATACAGTATGGATGCTTTTTGCATTATTATACAGCCAGTTAGCAGACATATTATTTGCTGTCATATTAATCATTAAGTCAAATTGATACAATGATTGGAAAATAATTTGGTTATAATGCAGACATATTTTAGTTGAAAAGTGGAAAAGCTTACATAACGTCAACAGGGTTATTGTTAAGTTGTCTAGAAGCACAAAACTATGAGCAGGTATTAGTCAGTTGGTAAAGCATTGTTGTATATATTTATTTATTTATTTATTTTTTTTTTTTTTGTCAAACGTTGCCTTATCATGTCTGAACACAATCCATTCCTTCCCTTCTCCAGCTTTCAGAAAAGAGATCGATGTTATACAGTAATTGATTGTAAAGAAAACACAATAAAATTAGAATAAATCTTCTATAATAGGTATATATAAGGTATAAGTACATTTTCAACTGTAAACCAATAATAATCAAAAAGAAATCGATTGAATTGAATAGTTAAACAATTTTATTAAATTATTTTCTTCTTAGAGTAAAGTTTGTTGGTATTATTTATAAATATACCGTTTGTTCCAACCTTATTTATTTATTTATTTATTTTTTTTTTTTTTATGATAATAAAGATTGCAGACAGAAAAACTGATTGTATGGTGGTAGTGATGTGTAGTTCCTAATATTCTACTCAGAGGGCCGCTATATACCAAGGGCTGTATCACCCCCTGGCTCGCCCACAACGAGCAATCAAAGAAAGAAAACATTCCCCCTCGTTTTTGTGCACAGTCACATTCCTGCTGGATTATATTCGACATTCACAGAATATCGTTTAGATAAATTCACTTATTTCCTTTATTCGGTGACTGTGATTACAAGAATTACAGCATGGCGCTCGGATTGGGGGGCTTTCGGTATACAGACGCAGTGATGTGGCAGTCGTTATTGTTTTTCATCTTGCTTTCTTCTCGCTCCGCGCTCGGGCAAATCAGTTACTCGATATCGGAGGAAATGCCGAAAGGATCGATGGTTGGAAATATTGCGCAGGATTTGGGATTAGATTTAAAACGACTAAAATCTGGAAAGGCGCGTGCATTTTTCGGGGATAACCCGGAATACATCGAGCTGAATAAAGACAGAGGTATGCTTCTTATAAAAGAAACAATAGATCGTGAGTTTCTGTGCGCTAAAGCAACGTTGTGTGCCTTACATCTCCAAATGATCCTTGAGAATCCGATAGAAATGTATACAATTACTGTAGAAGTCACTGATATTAATGATAATTCTCCACTTTTCCAAACGGAGGAAATTCGTTTTGAAATAAGCGAGGCAGCAATACCGGGGGCGAGATTCATGTTAGAAAGAGCAATGGATGCCGATGTCGGTATTAATGACCTTCAGAGCTACTCACTTAAACCAACAGACCATTTTGTTTTGGAATTAGAAAATCATGCAGATGGAGGTAAAAGTGTACAAATGATATTACAGAAACCACTCGACAGAGAAAAACAGGAAAAGCTTACATTATTGTTAACAGCTATGGATGGAGGTGAACCAGCCCTGTCTGGTACTGTACAGATACACGTGAATGTATTGGATGTTAATGATAATGCTCCAGTCTTTATGCAAAAAGTCTATAAAGCATCAATAATTGAAAACTCACCCAAAGGCTCTAAATTGACAGCAGTGAGTGCATCTGATGCTGATGAGGGAATAAATGGACAGGTGACTTATTACATTTCAAACACAGATAAAAATGTAAAAGATTTATTCATTATAAATCTAAATAGTGGCGAAATAACTCTGAATGGGCACATTGATTATGAAAAAACAACTCATTTTCAATTTGATATTCAAGCAAAGGACCAAGGAGGACTCTCCGATTCCTGTAAAATTATGATTGATGTTTTGGATATAAACGATAACAAACCAGCTATCACCATTCTCTCTATGTCTACTTCTATATCGGAAGAGTCTCCACCTGGCACAATTATTGCAATGATTAAAGTAAATGATCCTGATTCAGGTGCAAACGGACAAGTTCACTGCACTGTAAGTGAACATATCCCATTTATCATCAATTCACCATCAAATAATTTCTTTAGCATGCTCACAGTTCATGAGCTGGATAGAGAGAGAGAAGCTGAGTATAACATCACTGTGACTTGCTCTGATGAGGGACTTCATCACTATCCACCAGCACTTCTCTCCATTTACACATATCAGATGTAAATGACAATGCTCCTGTTTTTGAGAGAAATAATTACGAGGCCTATGTGTTGGAGAACAACACACCCGGTCTCTCTATATTTACAGTGAAGGCTAGCGACACAGATGCTAAACAGAATGCTCGAGTTTCTTATATTTTAGAAGAGAGCTCTTTCAATGGGGTTCCTGTTTCATCATATATATCAGTCAGCGCTGATAGTGGAGTCATTAATGCTGTGCGCTCCTTTGACTATGAGCAGTTAAAGAACTTTCACTTCCGTGTCAAAGCCCAGGACGGAGGCTCCCCTCCACTCAGTAGTAACGTTACAGTAAGAATTATAATCCAAGATCAGAATGACAATGCTCCTCAGGTTCTTTATCCAGTACAGACTGGTGGCTCTGTAGTGGCTGAGATTGTGCCTCGATCAGCAGATGTTGGATATCTGGTCACTAAAGTGGTGGCTGTTGATGTGGACTCTGGTCAGAATGCCTGGCTCTCCTACAAACTCCAGAAAGCCACAGACAGAGCGCTGTTTGAAGTGGGAGCGCAGAATGGAGAGATACGAACTGTGCGTCAGGTCACTGACAAAGATGCTGTGAAACAAAAGCTCACTGTAGTTGTGGAGGATAATGGACAACCATCTCGCTCAGCTGTAGTTAACATCAATGTAGCTGTAGCGGACACTTTCCCTGAAGTGCTCTCAGAGTTCACCGACTTTACACAGACCAAACAATATAATGATGACCTCACCTTTTATTTAGTTTTAGCATTAGCTGCTGTTTCTTTTCTCTTCATCACAACTCTAGTAGTTATAATATCAGTAAAGATCTACAGGTGGAGACAATCACGTATTTTCTATCAGTCCAATCTCCCAGTTATTCCGTACTTTCCAACTGGTTATGCAGACACAGGAGTCACTGGAACTCTGCCCCATGTGTATAATTATGATGCTTGTATGACAACTGACTCAAAGAAGAGTGACTGCAAATATTCTACACTCAGAGGACAAAGTGTTTTAATGATGGACCCGAGTTTCACAGAAACTATGAAGGGCTTAACCAAAGAAAATATTCTTCTAGAAGATCCTGATTCACCTGAAATGGTAAGAGTTTGTTATTGTACATCATCAACTCGACACTCTTTATTACCGACAGTGTATAGAAACAACATATATCCAGACAAGCTTTTCAAAAAATCACTATGCATAACACTGTTAAATCACTTTTTACTTAATCTTGTATATAGTTGAAATATATTATTAATTTTAAATGATTATTAATTTATTTATTGCCTAATTTCAAGTTACATTTTGTTGTAAACTGCAGTGTTAACATACCTACGTTACTAGTTTTGGATGAAACATTTAATCATTTCTCATTGCATTTGTTTATTATACTATATGGAGGCATATGGTAGGATAAAGGCTGTGTATGTATATATAAATATATGCTATATTTTTTTTATATCTCTGAGGAAATTCATTTAGTATAACATTGGAACATTGGAAATTCTACCTTTTATCATGTTTTTTTCTGACAGATACCAGTATCAAACGTATACATTTTGATTTTCGTTCATGTTTATTTATTTTTGTAATGTATACACTGGTAAATGGCAGAATGTGAGTTGAAAAAAAAAGTAGAAAGGAGGCTAAAACAAAAAAGAAGAATGATAGGTTTCAGATTCGGTCTTATGGAGAATTAATCCTGATTCTCCTAGCATACTGATTATTTTTAATACGAAAAGAAAGTTGCAATTTCCAATTTCATTTCGCAAACCGGTCAGAAAAATTTGATCTGCAATTCTGGATTTTGACTCAAAGGGCCGCTGTGTACCATGGAAGCTTCGATTTCGAGCTTTAATGCCGCACACCCAACCACAGCAACTCAGACGAGAGAGAAAGGAAGGATTTTATTTCGCTTTGTATTGACGTGTCCGCGGTGGAAAAAGATTTAAAACGGATTGGAAGCAGCATTGCGGTAGATTTACACTCGTATACGGAAATTAAATCTGGATGGCTCTGTTATTTCTGCGGATCTCTTGCGTCGCGGAGGAAATGGCACTGATGTGGCACGCGGTATTGTTTTTCATCTTTCTTTCTTCTCGCTTCACGCTCGCACAGATCAGCTATTCCATACCGGAGGAAATGCCAAAAGGATCGATGGTTGGAAATGTCGCTCAAGATTTGGGTTTGGATTTTAAAAGACTGATTTCAGGGAAAGGACGTGTTCATACGGTGGACAGCACGGAATACATTGCGCTGGATAAAGAGAGAGGAATGCTTTATATAAAAGAAAAAATAGATCGAGAGTCGCTTTGCGCAACAAAGACTCCATGTGCTCTACATATTCGAATGACACTTGAAAACCCGATGGAATTGTATACAATTACTGTAGAAATAACAGACATTAATGATAATGCGCCATTTTTCCAGACAGAGGAAATCAGAATTGAAATTATCGAGGCGGCTCTACCGGGAGCGAGATTCATGTTAGAGAGGGCAATGGATGCTGACGTCGGTATAAACGGACTTCAGAGCTACTCACTTAAACCAACAGATCATTTCGCTTTAGAACTGGAATCTAATGCAGACGGTGTTAAAAATGTCGAAATGATTTTACAAAAACAACTTGACAGAGAAAAACAGGAAAGGCTTACATTAATATTAACTGCTATGGATGGAGGTGAATCGGTTTTGTCTGGTACTGTGCAGATACATATTGCAATTCTAGACGCTAATGATAACGCTCCTGTTTTTAGGCAAAAAATATATAAAGTCTTAGTAAACGAAAACTCACCTAAAGGTACTAAATTGGCAAAAGTGACCGCATCTGATGCAGATGAAGGAACAAACGGACAGGTGACTTATTACATTTCAAACAAAGAGAAAGCTGTGAAGGATATGTTTCACATAAATGAAGATGATGGTGAAATTACACTAAATGGTCAAATTGATTATGAAACTAAAAGCCATTATCAACTTGACATTCAAGCCAGGGACCAAGGCGGTCTGTCAGACTCATGTAAAATTAGTATTGACGTCTTGGACATAAACGACAATAAGCCAACTCTGACTATTTTATCTATGGCCAGTTCTATAACAGAAAATTCTCTTATTGGAAATATAGTTGCAATGATTAATGTAAATGACCCAGATTCAGAAGTAAATGGACAAGTTCACTGCAAAATCAACGATAACATTCCATTTTCTATCACATCCCATCTAACAATGTTTTTACCCTGCACACAGATCAGGACCTGGATAGAGAGAGAGAAGCTGAGTACAATATTAGTGTGACTTGCTCTGATGAGGGACTTCCTTCACTCTCTAGCAGCACCTCTCTCCATTTACACATATCAGATGTAAATGATAATGCTCCTGTATTTGAGAGAAATAATTACGAGGCCTATGTGGTGGAGAACAACAAACCAGGTCTCTCTGTATTCAGTGTGAAGGCCAATGATGCAGACTCCAACCAGAATGCTCGGATTTCTTATATTTTAGAAGAAAGCTCTGTCAATGGAGTTCCTGTTTCATCATATGTGTCAGTCAGTCCTGATAGTGGAGTCATTAATGCTTTGTGCACTTTCGACTATGAGCAGTTAAAGAACTTTCATTTCCGTATCAGAGCGCAGGACGGAGGCTCCCCTCCACTCAGCAGTAACGTTACAGTAAAAATTACAATCCAAGATCAGAATGACAACGCTCCTCAGGTTCTCTACCCAGTACAGACTGGTGGCTCGGTGGTGGCTGAGATTGTGCCTCGTTCAGCAGATGTTGGATATCTGGTCACTAAAGTAGTGGCTGTTGATGTGGACTCTGGTCAGAATGCCTGGCTCTCCTACAAACTCCAGAAAGCTACAGACAGAGCGCTGTTTGAAGTGGGAGCGCAGAATGGAGAGATACGAACTGTGCGTCAGGTCATTGACAAAGATGCTGTAAAACAAAAGCTCACTGTAGTTGTGGAGGATAATGGACAACCATCTCGCTCAGCTGTAGTTAATATCAATGTAGCTGTAGCGGACACTTTCCCTGAAGTGCTCTCAGAGTTCACAGACTTTACACACACCAAACAATATAATGATGACCTCACCTTTTATTTAGTTTTAGCATTAGCTGCTGTTTCTTTTCTCTTCATCACAACTCTAGTAGTTATAATATCAGTAAAGATCTACAGGTGGAGACAATCACGCATCTTTTATCAGTCCAATCTCCCAGTTATTCCGTATTATCCACCTGGTTATGCAGACACAGGAGTTACTGGAACTTTGCCGCACATGTATAATTATGATATTTGCATGACAACTGACTCGCGGAAGAGTGACTGCAAATATTCTACACTCGGAGCGCAAAGTGTTTTAGTGATGGAGCCGAGTTTCACAGAAACTATGCAGCACATGACGAAGGAAAAGAATATTCTGAATGATGCTGATTCTCCAGAGTTGGTAAGGGATGATTTCAGTTTTGATACTTTAGTTAAACATTAAAATAGTTAACAACGGGCAATTCCCTAAACTCCTTTTTTAAAATGTATATTTTATATTTGACAGTATCATGTCTTTGGATCCTTTAAAAATCATTATGGCAAAGATTCATCTGTATCTTAAAAACTAAAAACAATGTGTGTCCAGACAGCGAAAGAATTTCAGGAATGTGGTCAATAAATTGATTTAAACAGTAAACGATTTTAAATTAGTTTATCAATTTAAAATCCGACTTGTCTTCAAATAAACAATAATTTTTACAACCTGCTGATACAATGTAATAGTTAATATTCTTATAGTTTGAATATTAAAACCCTTTTGTACAGTTGCTATATATATATATATATATATATATATATATATATATATATATATATATATATATATATATATATATATATATATATATATATATATATATATATATATATATATATATATATATATATATATATATATATATATATATATATATATATATATATATATATATATATATATATATATACAGGAGTGCAGAATTATTAGGCAAGTTGTATTTTTGAGGATTAATTTTATTTGAGGATTTAATTTGAACAACAACCATGTTCTCAATGAACACAAAAAACTCATTAATATCAAAGCTGAATATTTTTGGAAGTAGTTTTAGTTTTAGCTATTTTAGGGGATATCTGTGTGCAGGTGACTATTACTGTGCATAATTATTAGGCAACTTAACAAAAACAAATTCATACCCATTTCAATTATTTATTTTACCAGTGAAACCAATATAACATCTCAACATTCACAAATATACATTTCTGACATTCAAAACCAAACAAAACAAATCAGTGACCAATATAGCCACCTTTCTTTGCAAGGACACTCAAAAGCCTGCCATCCATGGATTCTGTCAGTGTTTTGATCTGTTCACCATCAACATTGCGTGCAGCAGCAACCACAGCCTCCCAGACACTGTTCAGAGAGGTGTACTGTTTTCCTCCTTGTAAATCGACATTTGATGATGGACCACAGGTTCTCAATGGGGTTCAGATCAGGTGAACAAGGAGGCCATATCATTAGATTTTCTTCTTTATACCCTTTCTTGCCAGCCACGCTGTGGAGTACTTGGACGTGTGTGATGGAGCATTGTCCTGCATGAAAATCATGTTTTTCTTGAAGGATGCAGACTTCTTCCTGTACCACTGCTTGAAGAAGGTGTCTTCCAGAAACTGGCAGTAGGACTGGGAGTTCAGCTTGACTCCATCCTCAACCCGAAAAGGCCCCACAAGCTCATCTTTGATGATACCAGCCCAAACCAGTACTCCACCTCCACCTTGCTGGCGCCTGAGTCGGACTGGAGCTCTGCCCTTTACCAATCCAGCCACGGGCCCATCCATCTGGCCCATCAAGACTCACTCATTTCATCAGTCCATAAAACCTTAGAAAATCAGTCTTGAGATATTTCTTGGCCCAGTCTTGACGTTTCAGCTTGTGTGTCTTGTTCAGTGGTGGTCGACTTTCTGCCTTTCTTACCTTGGCCATGTCTCTGAGTATTGCACACCTTGTGCTTTTGGGCACCCAGTGATGTTGCAGCTCTGAAATATGGCCAAACTGGTGGCAAGTGGCATCTTGGCAGCTGCACGCTTGACTTTTCTCAGTTCACGGGCAGTTATTTTGCGCCTTGGTTTTTCCACACGCTTCTTGCGACCCTGTCGACTATTTTGAATGAAACGCTTGATTGTTCGATGATCACGCTCAGAAGCTTGGCTATTTTAAGACTGCTGCATCCTCTGCAATATATCTCACTATTTTTGACTTTTCTGAGCCTGTCAAGTCCTTCTTTTGACCCATTTTGCCAAAGGAAAGGAAGTTGCCTAATAATTATGCACACCTGATATAGGGTGTTGATGTCATTAGACCACACCCTTCTCATTACAGAGATGCACATCACCTAATATGCTTAATTGGTAGTAGGCTTTCCAGCCTATACAGCTTGGAGTAAGACAACATGCATAACGAGGATGATGTGGTCAAAATACTCATTTGCCTAATAATTCTGCACTCCTGTATATATATATATATATATATATATATATATATATATATATATATATATATATATATATATATATATATATATATATATATATATATATATATATATATATATATATATATATACACTCCATCTATGAGATTATTGGCAAGTGGCTGCATGGTCTATGTTATATTTTTTGTCAATTTCTTATGGCTATTAGTAGCAAAATATTTTCAGGACCATTTGCTCGGGACAGCGACCAAATTCACTATACTGAACTCATTGTTTATTAGCGCTTTTGACTTTCCACATATATGTAGAGGTAGTTTAAATGACAACACTTAACTTATTATTGACACCAATAAGCAGGTGTTTTTTTCCCGAAGTAGTTTGATTGTAGCGATTTTACATATGTGTTTTTCCTTAAAAAATTATTGTCTAAATTGCGTCAAAATCATAATAAAGCCGAATAGAATGTGTAATACTTGGTTTTGTCTCAAAGGGCCGCTATTTATCAAGAAAGCTTGAATGTCGTGCGCTTCTGTTCCATTCCCACCCCTAAAGCAAACCTCGGATCAGCGATAGACAATCTTCGCTATTGGATAGTATGTGAGCACGCGCTGTTTAACATTACCTTGTAAAAAGACGTTTCCAAAAACGGAACGTGAATTTCAAAGGGTGTTTACCGATATCAAAGATTTTAAGACGGAATAAGGATTGTATTTTTCCAGGATCTTCTGAACCGCTGAAAAAAATGGCAGACGAAGTGGTGTGGCACAGGGTATTGTTTTTCATCGTCCTTTCTTTTCGCTCCGCGCTCGCGCAGGTCAGTTACTCCATACCGGAGGAAATGGCAAAAGGCTCGATGGTTGGAAATATTGCTCAGGATTTGGGTTTGGATGTCAAAAGACTGAAATCTGGGAAAGCGCGCATTTATAGTGTGGACAGCACGGAATATATAGAACTGAACAGAGAGAGGGGCTCGCTTCTCATTAAAGAAAAAATAGACCGAGAATCTCTTTGTGCAAAAAAGACTCCGTGTGCTTTACATCTACAGATGATTGTAGATAACCCAATGGAACGGTACACAATAACTGTCGAAATCACGGATATAAATGATAATGCGCCATTTTTTAAGAAGGAGGAGATTAGATTTGAAATAAACGAGGCGGCTGTACCGGGAGCGAGATTCATGCTGGAGAGAGCAATGGATGCTGACGTCAGTATTAACGGACTACAGAGCTACTCACTTAAACCTACAGATCATTTTGTTTTAGATTCACAAAATAAAGCAGGTGCTGGCAAAACCGTTGAAATGATTTTACAAAAACCTCTCGACAGAGAAAAACAAGAAAAGCTTACTTTATTATTAACAGCCATGGATGGAGGTGAACCAGTTTTGTCTGGTACTCTGCAGATACACATTACTGTTTTAGATTTTAATGATAACGCTCCTGTCTTTAAACAAAAAGTCTATAAAGCCTCAGTGTTTGAAAACTCACCAAAAGGTACTAAACTGGCAAAAGTGAGCGCATCTGATGCAGACGAAGGAACGAATGGAGAGGTGATTTATTATATTTCAAACAACGACGAGGATGTGAAAGAAATATTTATTATACAAGAAAAGAGCGGCGAATTAACGTTAATTGGACAGGTTGACTTTGAGAAAACAAACCATTATGAAGTTGATGTGCAAGCCATGGATCAAGGAGGTTTGTCAGACTCGTGTAAGGTAATTATTGATGTGTTGGATCTAAACGATAATAAACCGACTATCACTGTTTTGTCAATGGTCAGTTCTATATTAGAGGAGCAACCATCTGGAACCATTGTAGCAATGATCAACCTAAATGATCCGGATTCAGGTGCAAATGGACAGATTAGCTGCATTATAAATGAAAATATTCCATTTACTATTATATCGTCGTCAAACAATTTCTTTAGTCTGCTTACAGATCAGAAGCTGGATAGAGAACAAGAAGCTGAGTATAATATTACTGTGACTTGCTCTGATGAGGGACTTCCCTCACTCTCCAGCAGCACTTCTCTCCATTTACACATATCAGATGTAAATGATAACGCTCCAGTTTTTGAGAGAAATTATTACGAGGCCTATGTCATGGAGAACAACACACCAGGTCTCTCTATATTTACTGTGAAGGCCAGCGACACAGACTCCAACCACAATGCTCGAGTTTCGTATATTTTAGAAGAGAGCTCCGTTAATGGAGTTCCCATATCATCATATGTGTCAGTCAGTCCTGATAGTGGAGTCATTAATGCTGTGCGTTCTTTTGACTTCGAACAGTTAAAAAACTTTCATTTCTGCATCAGAGCACAGGACGGAGGCTCCCCTCCTCTCAGTAGTAATGTGACAGTAAAAATTATAATCCAAGATCAGAATGACAATGCTCCTCAGGTTCTCTATCCAGTTCAGACTGGTGGCGCTGTCGTGGCTGAGATTGTGCCTCGTTCAGCAGATGTTGGATATCTTGTCACTAAAGTGGTGGCTGTTGATGTGGACTCTGGACAGAATGCCTGGCTCTCTTACAAACTTCAGAAAGCCACAGACAGAGCGCTGTTTGAAGTGGGAGCACAGAATGGAGAGATACGAACTGTGCGTCAAGTCACTGACAAAGATGCTGTGAAACAAAAGCTCACTATAGTTGTGGAGGATAATGGACAACCATCTCGCTCAGCTGTAGTTAACATCAATGTAGCTGTAGCGGACACTTTCCCTGAAGTGCTCTCAGAATTCACCGACTTTACACACACCAAACAATATAATGATGACCTCACCTTTTACTTAGTTTTAGCATTAGCTGCTGTTTCTTTCCTCTTCATCACAACTCTAGTAGTTATAATATCAGTAAAGATCTACAGGTGGAAACAATCACGCATTTTTTATCAGTCCAATCTTCCAGTAATTCCATACTATACACCTGGTTATGCAGACACAGGACTTACTGGAACTCTGCCGCACTTGTACAAATATGATGGTTGCATGACGACTGACTCGCGGAAGAGTGACTGTAAATATTCTACATTTGGAGGACAAAGTGTTTTAGTGATGGAGCCGAGTTTCACAGAAACTATACAGCGGGAGATGAGGGAAAATATTCTTCTAGAGGATCCTGTTTCACCCGAAATGGTAAGGGTTTGCTTTAATACACTAAAGTCTAATGATTATCCATTGTGTAATCACTGGTAAAACATAACTCGCAACGGTGAATTTTCCATTGTTATTTGAAACTGAAATATTTCTTTTGCTCAATGCCCTGTTTGGAAACAGTCTAATGCCTATATATAAACACTGTTAATTAAAAACTGCTATAATGCAAGCAAATCTTTACTGGTTAGATTTTATTCAAAGCATTTTGTTCTCGGAAGAGACAAGAGATCTCGCTATATCTATCTAAGGTTTTGGTTTTCTCTAAATAATTGTTTTAAATAATATTTCTTTCATTTATTTGTTCCATTTTTATGGACACACACGGTTCATTAAATCACGAAATACAACAAGCAAAAACAAACCAACAATCATAAAACAAAAGTGGGGGTGGGGAGGGAGGGGCAATAATCCACATCATCACATTTTTACACACTTTACATACGCCAGTGGTTCCACATACTACAGAATAATGTGACAGAGCTTAGTGCAGGGTTTGTAAGTGTTGAAATCATACCGTTAACAGTATCTGATTAATATCCTTTTAAGGCAGCATAGCATGGTTGTGCACTTGGACTCCTCAATTTACCTATATGGGAAATTGTTTGAAACTGAAAAAATAATTTCATCAAGAGATAATGTTCTTATTTTAATGCCAATAAAGTTCAAGCACTCATCTTCCAGTATCACCTTTCCATCAGCTACTTTGTAGATAAAAATCCCAGATTTCATTCGTGGGTAAAAAGCACCTGTTGCAAGTTTCCGCCATTATCTCTATATATATATATATATATATATATATATATATATATATATATATATATATATATGAATGATATGTTGTATGTAATACCACTTCTTAATAAATCAGCAAGAGTTGTAAGTAAAAATGCACGTGTAACATAGTGTTATGCACACTTATTGTTGATTATCTCCTACATACCATGGACACTGACCAGCAGTGAGAAGTAAAAGTTTATTGAAAAGTTTAAATAACAGCTAATATTTATTGTTTTTTTAACCGGTCATCAACCAGAACTCCACTCTAAATCATACAGAGATACAATTGTTCGTTACGATTACAATTAGTTGAATAATAATGGGTCTTTATGTAAATAGTGGTATTATAGTGGATAGTGTTGATAGTGGTCTGTAGGATGGCTTTAGAGGTGAAGAAGAAGAGGAGGAGAGAAAGGACTGAAAGAAGAATAAGATGTTGAAAACTGAAAGAGGAAGACTGAAGAGTAAAGTTCAGGGGTAGAGGTCAGACAGGGGCTTGTTGGTGGTGAAGAAGTGCTGGAGGATTGGGCAACTATTGCAGAAGAGATAAAGGAGATGTGTAAACAGTGAGCTCCCATGTCACCTTTATATGAATGATCTTTACATTGTCTTCCTTTATTATATTCTCTTGAATGAGTGTCTTTTAAATTCCAGTGATCAGGATTCTACTTTGCATAATTAAAAAATAATGTATATTTTTTTAATCTATGAAATAGTATAAAATACGTTGAAGGAAGAATGGTGTGAATCTTAAAACTCCTTAAAAAAGTTGATGCCATGATTTATGGCATTGTGTCTTGTTTGGAAATACACTCTATCTATGAGAAGTGTTCCAAATAGTTGCATGGCCTATGTTATATTTTAGAATTTTTTTTATTGTTTGCTATTAATTACATGTTATCAGAACCATTTGTTCTGGACAGCGACAGAACTCAACATTTTGAACTCCGTCTCTATTTCCGCTTTTGACTTTCTACAAATAAAGGTTGCCTGGAAGAAAATAGTTAAATTAGAACCAAATCCCATAAGCACTTGCTTTTTATTTCAGTTCGGGGGATGGTTCCTGATATGGATCTAAAATGTTTAGGTCAGGTTTGCTTTAAGTGAAATAAAATAATTTTTTCGCGTTTAAAAAGATTTTACAAATTGCGTGAAAATAATAAAAATCAGTGTGTAATTTTCCATTTTGACTCAAAGGGCCGCTGTTTATCAAGGAAGCTTGAATGTCGTGCGTTTACTGTATGTCCCATTCCCACCACTAAAGCAAACCTCAGGTCAGAGATAGAAAAGCTTTGCTGTACGATCTCATATGAGCACGCGGTGTTCAACGTTTTCTTTAAAAAGACGTTTCTAAAAACAACGTAAATTTCAGAGGAGGTGTGTGGATATCGAAGAAGTTAAAACGGAATAAGGATTATATTTCTGGAAGATTTGAATCGCTGAAAAATGAAAGACGCGGTGATGTGGCACACGGTATTGTTTTTCATCGTCCTTTCTTTTCGCTCCGCGTTCGCGCAGGTCGGTTACTCCATACCGGAGGAAATGGCAAAAGGCTCGATGGTTGGAAATATTGCTCAGGATTTGGGTTTGGATGTAAAAAGATTGAAATCTGGGAAAGCGCGCATTTATAGTGTGGACAGCACGGAATACATAGAACTGAACAGAGAGAGGGGCTCGCTTCTCATTAAAGAAAAAATAGACCGAGAATCTCTTTGTGCAAAAAAGACTCCGTGTGCTTTACATCTACAGATGATTTTAGATAACCCAATGGAACGGTATGCAATAACTGTCGAAATCACGGATATAAATGATAATGGTCCTCTTTTTACGATGGAGGAAATCAGGATTGAAGTAAGCGAGGCGGCTGTACCGGGAGCGAGATTCATGTTAGAGAGAGCAATGGATGCTGACGTCGGTGCCAACGGTCTTCAGAGCTACTCACTTAAACCTACAGATCATTTTGTGTTAGATTCACAAAATCAGGCAGACAGAGATAAGAGCCTTGAAATGATTTTACAAAAACCTCTCGACAGAGAAACACAGGATACGTTTACTTTGTTATTAACAGCAATGGATGGTGGTGAAATGGTTCTGTCTGCTACTTTGCAGATACACATTATTGTTCTAGATGTTAATGATAACGCTCCTGTCTTTACACAAAAATTGTACCGAGCATCAATTACAGAAAATGCACCTAAAGGGACTAAATTAATAACAGTGAGCGCCTCTGATGCAGATGAAGGAACTAATGGAAGGGTAACATACTTCACTTCAAAAACTGTGGATCGATTATCAGATTTGTTTGTTGTAGATCAGTCTAGTGGTGACATATTTTTAAACGGACAGGTTGACTTTGAAAAATTGAACAATTATCAACTCGAAATTCAAGGTAAAGATCAGGGAGGACTATCTGACTCGTGTAAGGTAGTTATTGATGTGTTGGACATTAACGATAATACCCCATCTATTAACATTCTTTCTATGTCTAACACTATTTCGGAAGAGTCAAAAGCAGGCACTGTTGTTGCAATGATCAATGTAAATGATCCAGATTCAGGAGAAAATGGAAAAGTACAGTGTGGTATTTCTGAAAATATTCCCTTTACTATTACATCTTCATCTAATAATTTCTTTACTCTTCTCACAGATGAGGAGTTAGATAGAGAGAGTGAATTTGAATATTACATCACTGTGACTTGCTCTGATGAGGGACTTCCCTCACTCTCCAGCAGCACTTCTCTCCATTTACACATATCAGATGTAAATGATAATGCGCCAGTTTTTGAGAAAAGTAATTACGAGGCCTATGTGGTGGAGAACAACACACCAGGGTTCTCTTTATTCACAGTGAAGGCCAGTGATGCAGACTCCAACCAGAATGCTAGGATTTCTTATATTTTAGAACAGAGCTCTGTCAATGGAGTTCCTGTATCATCATATGTGTCAGTCAGTGCTGATAGTGGAATTATTAATGCATTGCGGTCTTTCGACTATGAGCAGTTAAAGAATTTCCATTTCCATGTCAGAGCACAGGACGGAGGCTCCCCTCCACTCAGAAGTAATGTGACAGTAAAAATTACAATCCAAGATCAGAATGACAACGCTCCTCAGGTTCTCTACCCAGTACAGACTGGTGGCTCGGTGGTGGCTGAGATTGTGCCTCGTTCAGCAGATGTTGGATATCTTGTCACTAAAGTGGTTGCTGTTGATGTGGACTCTGGACAGAATGCCTGGCTCTCCTACAAACTCCAGAAAGCCACAGACAGAGCGCTGTTTGAAGTGGGAGCGCAGAATGGAGAGATACGAACTGTGCGTCAGGTCACTGACAAAGATGCTGTGAAACAAAAACTCACTGTATTTGTGGAGGATAATGGACAACCATCTCGCTCAGCTGTAGTTAACATCAATGTAGCTGTAGCGGACACTTTCCCTGAAGTGCTCTCAGAGTTCACGGAATTTACTCACACCAAACAATATAATGAAGACCTCACCTTTTATTTAGTTTTAGCATTAGCTGCTGTTTCTTTCTTTTCATCACAACTTTACTAGTTATAATATCAGTAAAGATCCACAGATGGAGACAATCACGCATCTTTTATCAGTCCAATCTCCCAGTTATTCCATATTATCCACCTGGTTACACAGACACAGGAGTCACTGGAACTCTGCCACATGTATAATTATGATGTTTGTATGACGACTGACTCGAGGAAGAGTGACTGCAAATATTCTACACTCGGAAGACAAAGTGTTTTAAATTTGGAGCCGAGTTTCACAGAAACTATGCATCGCATAATGAAGGAAAATAGTATTATGAATGATGCTGATTCTTCAGAAGTGGTAAGAGATGATTTTAGTTTTGATACTCTAGTTAAACATTAACATAGTGAACAATGCACTTACCCAAACACTTTTTTTATATTTTACATTTGACAGTATCTTGTCTGTTGATCCTTTAAATTTCATCATGGCATAGATTGTTCCATATGTAAAAACACTGAAAACTCTCTTTCTGTGTGTGTGTGTGTGTGTGTGTGTGTGTGTGTGTATGAACAGCACTTTACGACAGCTAGAGAATTTCATTAATTGATTTAAATAATACACTGTTTCAAATTAGTTTAATAGTTTAAACTCAGACTGTCTACAAATAAAAAAAATAACCAGTTTATGAAATTAAATAGTTAAACTTTTATAATCATTATAAAATGGAACATAAATGTATGGAGTATGAAATGTGTGAATTTGTTATAGATATGGTTTTTTTTGGCATTGTGTATTGTTTCTAAATACACTCCATCTATGAGATTATTGCTAAATAGTCGCATGGTCTATGTAATATTATAGGCACTTTTGAAGACTATTATTAGTGAAATATGTTCAGAACCATTTGTTCTGGACAGCGACTCAATAATAAAATGAATTTATTATGTTTTTCCACTTTTGACTTTCTACAACAATGTAGAGGTGTTTGAAAGAGAACAGATCACTTAACACTGACACCGACAAGCACGTGTTTTTAATTGAAGGTATTTTAACTGTTGCAACTTTTACATATACATCAATTCTGATATATATATATATATATATATATATATATATATATATATATATATATATATATATATATATATATATATAGTTTTGTTTTTGTTTGTTTGTTTGTTTTTTCCCTTTAAATAGGGTTGTCCCAATTGCGTAAAAAAATCCTAATAAATCGGTGCAATTCTTAGTTTTGTCTCAAAGGGCCGCTATTTATCAAGGAAGTTTGAATGTCTTGCGGTTATGCCCCATTCCCACCCCTAAAGCAAACCTCGGATTAGAGACATCAAATCTTTGCTGTTGAAAATTATTTGCGCACGCGGTGTTCATTGTTGCCTTGTAAAAAAGACGTTTCCAAAAACAAAACGTGATTTTCAGCCGAAGTGTACGGATATTACAAACTTTAAGAAGGAATAAGGATTGTATTTCTGGAGGATCTTCTGAATCGCTGAAAAATGGCAGACGCAGTGCTGTGGTACACGGTATTGTTTTTCATCGTCCTTTCTTCTCACTCCGCGCTCGCGCAGGTCAGTTACTCCATACCGGAGGAAATGGCAAAAGGCTCGATTGTTGGAAATATTGCTCAGGATTTGGGTTTGGATGTCAAAAGATTGAAATCTGGGAAAGCGCGCATTTATAGTGTGGACAGCACGGAATATATCGAACTGAATAGAGAGAGGGGCTCGCTTCTCATTAAAGAAAAAATAGACAGAGAATCTCTTTGTGCAAAAAAGACTCCATGTGCTTTACATCTACAGATGATTGTAGATAACCCAATGGAACGGTACACAATAACAGTGGAAATCACGGATATAAATGATAATGCGCCATTTTTTAAGAAGGAGGAGATTCGTTTTGAAATAAGCGAGGCGGCTGTACCGGGAGCGAGATTCATGTTAGAGAGAGCAATGGATGCTGACGTCGGGATTAACGGACTTCAGAGCTACTCACTTAAACCTACAGATCATTTTGTGTTAGATTCACACAATAAACCGGGTGCTGGCAAAACCGTTGAAATGATTTTACAAAAACCTCTCGACAGAGAAAAGCAGGAAAAGCTCACTTTATTATTAACAGCCATGGATGGAGGTGAACCAGTTTTGTCTGGTACTGTACAAATACACATTACTGTTCTAGATGTTAATGATAACGCTCCTGTCTTTAAACAAAAAGTTTATAAAGCTTCAGTGTTAGAAAATGCACCAAAAGGCACTAAACTGGCAAAAGTGAGCGCGTCTGATGCCGACGAAGGAGAGGTGATTTATGATATTTCAAACAACGATGAGGATGTGAAAGAAATATTTATTATACAAGCAAATGACGGCGAAATAACCTTAATTGGACAGGTTGACTTTGAGAAAACAAACCATTATGAACTTGATGTGCAAGCCAGGGATCAAGGAGGTTTGTCGGACTCATGTAAAGTAATTATTGATGTGTTGGATATAAACGATAATAAACCGACTATCACTGTTTTGTCTATGGCCAGTTCTATATCGGAGGAGCAACCATCTGGGACCATTGTAGCAATGATCAACCTAAATGATGCAGATTCAGGTGCAAATGGACAGATTCACTGCACTATTGATGAAAATATTCCATTTACGATAATATCTTCATCAAACAATTTCTTTAGTCTGCTCACAAATCAGGAGCTGGATAGAGAACAAGAAGCTGCATATAACATCACTGTGACTTGCTCTGATGAGGGACTTCCCTCACTCTCCAGCAGCACTTCTCTTAATTTACACATATCAGATGTAAATGACAATGCTCCAGTTTTTGAGAGAAATAACTACGAGGCTTATGTGGTGGAGAACAACACACCAGGTCTTTCTATATTTACAGTGAAGGCCAGCGATGCAGACTTCATTCAGAATTCTCGGATTTCTTATATTTTAGAGGAGAGCTTTGTCAATGGACTTCCTGTATCATCATATGTGTCAGTCAGTCCTGATAGTGGAGTCATTAATGCTTTGCGCTCTTTTGACTATGAGCAGTTAAAGAACTTCCATTTCCGCATCAGAGCACAAGACGGAGGCTCTCCTCCACTCAGTACTAATGTGACAGTAAAAATAACAATCCAAGATCAGAATGACAATGCTCCTCAGGTTCTCTACCCAGTACAGACTGGTGGCTCTGTGGTGGCTGAGATTGTGCCTCGTTCAGCAGATGTTGGATATCTGGTCACTAAAGTAGTGGCTGTTGATGTGGACTCTGGACAGAATGCCTGGCTCTCCTACAAACTCCAGAAAGTCACAGACAGAGCGCTGTTTGAAGTGGGAGCGCAGAATGGAGAGATACGAACTGTGCGTCAGGTCACTGACAAAGATGCTGTAAAACAAAAGCTCACTGTTGTTGTGGAGGATAATGGACAACCATCTCGCTCAGCTGTAGTTAACATCAATGTAGCTGTAGCGGACACTTTCCCTGAAGTGCTCTCAGAATTCACAGACTTTACACACACCAAACAATATAATGATGACCTCACCTTTTATTTAGTTTTAGCATTAGCTGCTGTTTCTTTCCTTTTCATCACAACTTTAGTAGTTATAATTTCAATAAAGATCTACAGGTGGAGACAATCACGCATTTTTTATCAGTCCAATCTTCCAGTAATTCCATACTATCCACCTGGTTACACAGACACAGGAGTTACTGGAACTCTGCCACACGTGTATAATTATGATGTTTGTATGACGACTGACTCGAGGAAGAGTGACTGCAAATATTCTACACTTGGACAACAAAGTGTTTTAGTGATGGACCCGAGTTTCACAGAAACTGTGCAGCGTGAGATGAAGGAAAATTTTCTTCTAGAGGGTCCTGTTTCGTCTGAAATGGTAAGGGTTTGTTGTAATACACTATGATCTCCTGATAATCTGTTGCATAAGACTGAAAAAACAAAACTCACAAGGGTAAATTTTCCATTATAAATTTATATATATATATATATATATATATATATATATATATATATATATATATATATATATATAAACGGTGTCTATAAAAATCTCTCTCGTTATACAAGAATATTGTTTTAATGCAAGAAAATCTGTACTGGTTAGTTTTTTCAACGGCAATTGTTTTTTGAGAGACAAGGAATCTTTTGTATGCATATTTGAGTTTTTGTTTGTTTTTGTTTTTAAAGTGTAAGTAACAGTGCACATGTAAAATGGTGTAACACACACTGTTGATTATCTTGTACATACCATGGACACTGATGAGCAGTGAGAAGTAAAAGATGACTTAAGCTCATATTCATTGATTTTTTTAAACAAGTTGTTAGATCTGGAATTCCTCTCTAAATCATACAAAGATACAATTGTGCTTTAAGAACAGAGAAAGGAAAAATGCTGACGCTATTCTCTGCTATTCTGTGAGGCGAATTTGAAATCTGATTAGTTAATGAAACAGACTGATTTCCAATAGAGACTATGGTAAAAAGGCTAGCAGTACTGACTTTGAAGGCCCTGTGCAGATTAGATTGACATGCCAGCACATAGAGGCTGAAATCTGGTTGGACAAAAAATCTAATGTCCACATACATGTACTGCATGCAGTGCAGCTAAGAGAAACGCTACAAAATGAAGAGAATAAACTGTTGGGATTAAATTAATACAATTTCATGGAACAAATATTAGAATTAGGTTGTAAATGTAGGTCAGTGCTTTTGATGGTGTTTGGGCCAGCAGAGAAGGCATATACACATACACAGTATATACAGTATATATCCTGTAATACAATTGGCTCAAACCAACCATGTTGTCATTAGCTGTTGATGTGGGCTCTGGACAGAATGCCTGGCTCTCCTACAAACTGCAGAATGCAGAGATACGAACTGTGCGCCAGATCAATGACAAAGATACTGTGAAAAAAAAGCTAACTGTATTTGTGGAAGATAATTGAGAACCATCTCATTCAGCTGTAGTTAACATCAATGTAGATGTAGTGGACACTTTCCCTGAAGTGCTCTCAGAATTCACAGACTTTACGCACAGCAAACAAGATAATGATGATCTTACCTTTTATTTAGTTTTAGCATTAGCTGTTGTTTCTTTTCTTTTCATCACAATGCTAGTAGTTATAATATCACTAAAGATCTACAGATGGAGACAATCACGCATTTTCTATCAGTTCCATCTCCCAGTTATTCCGTACTATCCATCCGGTTACACAGACACAGGACTTACTGGAACTCTGCCGCACGTGTATAATTATGATGCTTGCATGACGACTGACTCGAGGAAAGGTGATTGCAAATTTTCTACACATTTAGGAGAAAGTATCTTATTTATGGAGCTGAATTTTACTAAAACTATGCAGCACACAATGAAGAAAAGAATATTGTGAATGATGCTGATTTCCCAGAGTTGGAAAGAAAAGTATTTTATTTGCATACTTTATTGAAATATTAACATAGTGAACAGTGGGCATAGGTGACACATTTATATAGATGGTATTTACATTGTTTTCCATTACTAAATCCTCTTCAATGAGTGTCTATTAAATTCTATTAAAATCCATTCTATTGTGCATCATAAAAAAAAAATATATATATATATATATATATATATATATATATATATATATATATATATATATATATATATATATATATATATATATTTTTTTTTTTTATTTTTTTTTATTTATTTATTTATTTTTTTTTTTGATCATAATGAAAATTAGGGTCAGGGTAAATTTTTCCAATTTGTATTATAGGAACATATTACATCGGTGTGTAATTCTTGATTTTGACTCAAAGGGCCGCTGTTTGTTAAGGAAACTTGGATTTTGCGCGTTTTTATCTATTAAACACACCGACAGCACAGCTCAGATGTAGCAGAAAGACTTTGCTGTAGAATAGTATTTGAGCAGGCGGCGTTCAACATCAGGCATTTCCGAAAACAGAACGTAAATTTCAGAGGATGTGTACAGATATCAAAGATTTTAAAACTGAATGAGGATTTCATTTCTGGAGGAACCCGTGCTCCGCTGAGAAAATGGCACACCTAGTGATGTTGCTCGCGGTATTGTTTTTCACAATCCTTTCTTTTCGCTCCGCGTTCGCGCAGGTCAGTTACTCCATACCGGAGGAAATGGAAAGAGGCTCGATGGTTGGAAATATTGCTCAGGATTTGGGTTTGGATGTCAAAAGATTGAAATCTGGGAAAGCGCGCATTTATAGTGTGGACAGCACGGAATTATATCGAACTGAACAGAGAGAGGGGCTCGCTTCTCATTAAAGAAAAAATAGACCGTGAGTCGCTTTGTGCAGAAAAGACTCCGTGTGCTTTACATCTACAGATGATTTTAGATAACCCAATGGAACGGTACACAATAACAGTCGAAATCACGGATATAAATGATAATGGTCCTCTTTTCACGTCGGAGGAAATCAGGATTGAAATAAGCGAATCGGCAGTACCAGGAGCGAGATTCATGTTAGAGAGAGCAATGGATGCTGACGTCGGTGCCAACGGACTTCAGAGCTACTCACTTAAACCTACAGATCATTTTGTGTTAGATTCACAAAATCAGGCAGACGAAGATAAGAGCCTTGAAATGATTTTACAAAAACCTCTCGATAGAGAGAAACAAGAAAAGCTTACTTTATTATTAACAGCCATGGATGGAGGTGAACTAGTTTTGTCTGGTACTCTGCAGATACACATTATTGTTCTAGATGCTAACGATAACGCTCCTGTTTTATCACAAAAATTGTACCGAACATCATTAACAGAAAATGCACCTAAAGGGACTAAATTAATAACAGTGAGCGCCTCTGATGCAGATGAAGGAACTAACGGAAAGGTAACATATTACGTGTCAAAAACAGTGAATCGATTATCAGATTTGTTTGTTGTAGATTCGTCTAGTGGTGACATCATTTTAAACGGACAGGTTGACTTTGAAAAATTTAAAAATTATCAACTCGAAATTCAAGCTAAAGATCAGGGAGGACTCTCAGACTCATGTAAGGTAGTTATTGACGTGTTGGACATTAACGATAATACCCCATCCATTAACATTCTTTCTATGTCTAACACTATTTCGGAAGAGTCAAAAGCAGGTACTGCTGTTGCAATGATCAATGTAAATGATCCAGATTCAGGAGAAAATGGAAAAGTACAGTGTGTTATTTCTGAAAATATTCCCTTTACTATTACATCTTCATCTAATAATTTCTTTAGTCTGCTAACAAATCAGGAACTGGATAGAGAGATGGAATCTGAATATAACATCACTGTGACTTGCTCTGATGAGGGACTTCCCTCACTCTCCAGCAGCACTTCTCTTCATTTACACATATCAGATGTAAATGATAATGCTCCTGTTTTTGAGAGAAATAAATACGACGCTTTTGTGGTGGAGAACAACACACCAGGTCTTTCTATATTCACAGTGAAGGCCAGCGATGCAGACTTTATCCAGAATTCTCGGATTTCCTATATTTTAGAAGAGAGCTCTGTCAATGGAGTTCCTGTTTCATCATATGTGTCAGTCAGTCCTGATAGTGGAGTCATTAATGCTTTGCGCTCTTTTGACTACGAGCAGTTAAAAAACTTTCATTTTCGCATCAGAGCACAGGACGGAGGCTCCCCTCCACTTAGTAGTAACGTGTCAGTAAAAATTACAATTCAAGATCAGAATGACAATGCTCCTCAGGTTCTCTACCCAGTACAGACTGGAGGCTCGGTAGTGGCCGAGATTGTGCCTCGTTCAGCAGATGTTGGATATCTTGTCACTAAAGTGGTGGCTGTTGATGTGGACTCTGGACAGAATGCCTGGCTCTCCTACAAACTCCAGAAAGCTACAGACAGAGCGCTGTTTGAAGTGGGAGCGCAGAATGGAGAGATACGTACTGTGCGTCAGGTCACTGACAAAGATGCTGTAAAACAAAAGCTCACTGTAGTTGTGGAGGATAATGGACAACCATCTCGCTCAGCTGTAGTTAACATCAATGTAGCTGTAGCGGACACTTTCCCTGAAGTTCTCTCAGAATTCACAGATTTTACGCACAGCAAACAATATAATGATGACCTCACCTTTTATTTAGTTTTAGCATTAGCTGCTGTTTCTTTCCTTTTCATCACAACTCTTTTAGTTATAATATCAGTTAAGATCTACAGATGGAGACAATCACGCATTTTCTATCAGTCCAATCTCCCAGTTATTCCGTACTATCCAACTGGATACACAGACACAGGACTTACTGGAACTCTGCCACACGTGTATAATTATGATGCCTGCATGACGACTGACTCGAGGAAGAGTGATTGCAAATTTTCTACACTTGGAGGACAAAGTGTCTTAGTTATGAAGCCGAATTTTACTGAAACTATGCAGCACACAATGAAGGAAAATAATATTTCGAATGATGCTGATTTCCCAGACTTGGTAAGCGATTTATTTTAGCTTCATACTTTATTTAAATATTAACATAGCGAACAGTGGCCACCCATGTCACATCTATATAGATGGCATTTGCATTGTTTTCCCTTTTTATATCATCTTGAATGTGTGTCTTTTATTTTTCAGTGATCAGAATTCTACTGTGCACTATTTTAAATATTTTTATGGATGAACAGTGTGAATATTAAAACTTTTTTTGTAGAGTTTTTTTAGCCATGATTTATGGTATTATGTATTGTTTACAAATACACCCCATTTATGAAATTTTTCTCAAATAGCTGGTAAATTATTCTATTTTATATGGTTGCTGTTAGTTAAATATTTTCAGCACCATTTGTTCTGGACAGCGACAGAACTCAGCATCCTGTTCTTAATGTCTTTTTCTGCGTTTGACTTTCTATAAATATATATATAGAGGTTGTCTGAAAGAAAATAGTTTATTTAGAACTGAAACCGACAAGCATAATTAATATAATTTTAGGTCGTGGGATCTAAACAGGTTTTAGATCATATTTTTCCTTTTCTACTCGCAGGAACATCCGAGGAAAACATCTATGCTATTTCATTGTTTCTTTATATAAGACTGTGAAATGTTTATTTTTTAACAAACCAGAAAGATAAAGCTGCTCTTGTTCTATAGTTTGAATAATTTGATTGACGTAAAAATTTGATAAATCTATATAAAAGGATGTCCCCGATTGTGTGAGAATCATAATAACTCGTTGTGTAATTCTTGATTTTGACTCAAAGGGCCGCTATTGATCAAGGAAGCTTGAATGTGTTGCGTTTATGTCCTATTCACACCCCTAAAGCGAACCTCAGATCGGAGGCAGAAAAGCTTTGCTGTAAGATCGGCTTTTTTTTAAACGTTTGGCCCTTTCCAGAAATAGAAAGTGAATGTTAGAGGATGTGACCGGACATCAAAGATTTTAAGACTGAACAAGGATTATATTTTTCCAGGATCTTCTAAACCGCTGAGAAAAATGGCAGACGAAGTGATGTGGTACACGGTATTGTTTTTCATCGTCCTTTCTTTTCGCTCCGCGTTTGCGCAGGTCAGTTACTCCATACCGGAGGAAATGGCAAAAGGCTCGATAATTGGAAATGTTGCTCAGGATTTGGGTTTGGATGTAAAAAGATTGAAATCTGGGAAAGCGCGCATTTATAGTGTGGACAGCACGGAATATATCGAACTGAACAGAGAGAGGGGCTCGCTTCTCATTAAAGAAAAAATAGACCGTGAGTCGCTTTGTGCAAAAAAGACTCCGTGTGCTTTAGATCTACAAATGATTTTAGATAACCCACTGGAACGGTATGCAATAACTGTCGAAATCACGGATATAAATGATAATGCGCCATTTTTTCTGAAGGATGACATTCGTTTTGAAATAAGCGAGGCGGCTGTACCGGGAGCGAGATTCATGCTAGAGAGAGCAATGGATGCTGACGTCGGTACAAACGGACTTCAGAGCTACTCACTTAAACCCACAGATCATTTTATGTTAGATTTAAAAAATCATGCTGATGGTGTTAAAACCGTTCAAATGATTTTACAAAAACCACTTGATAGAGAAAAGCAGGAAAAGATCACATTATTGTTAACAGCCATGGATGGAGGTGAACCAGTTTTGTCTGGTACTGTACAAATACACATTACTGTTCTAGATGTTAATGATAACGCGCCTGTCTTTAAACAAAAAGTCTACAAAGCCTCAGTGTTGGAAAATGCACCAAAAGGCACTAAACTGGCAAAAGTGAGCGCATCTGATGCCGATGAAGGAACTAACGGACAGGTGTTTTATTATATTTCAAACAACGAGAAGGATGTTAAAGAAATGTTTATGATACAAGCGAATGACGGGGAATTAACGTTAAGTGGACAGGTTGACTTTGAGAAAACAAGCCATTATGAACTTGATGTGGAAGCCAAGGATGAAGGAGGTTTGTCGGACTCATGTAAAGTAATTATTGATGTGTTGGATATAAACGATAATAAACCGACCGTCACTATTGTGTCTATGGTCAGTTCTATATCGGAGGAACGACCGTCTGGGACCGTTGTAGCAATGATCAACCTAAATGATCCGGATTCAGGTGCAAATGGACAGGTTCACTGCACTATCGATGAAAATATTCCCTTTACTATCACAACTTCGTCAAATAAATTCTTTAGCCTACTCACAGATCAGGAGCTGGATAGAGAACAAGAGGCTGAGTATAATATTACTGTGACTTGCTCTGATGAGGGACTTCCCTCACTCTCCAGCAGCACTTCTCTCCATTTACACATATCAGATGTAAATGACAATGCTCCTGTTTTCGAGAAAAGTAATTACGAGGCCTATGTGGTGGAGAACAACACACCAGGTCTCTATACTCACAGTAAAGGCCAGCGATGCAGATTCCAACCAGAATGCTCGAGTCTCTTATATTTTAGAAGAGAGCTCCATCAATGGGGTTCCTGTATCATCATATGTGTCAGTCAGTCCTGATAGTGGAGTCATTAATGCTTTGCGCTCTTTCGACTACGAGCAGTTGAAGAACTTCCACTTCCGTGTCAAAGCGCAGGACGGAGGCTCCGCTCCTCTCAGTAGTAACGTTATAGTAAAAATTATAATCCAAGATCAGAATGACAACGCTCCTCAGGTTCTCTATCCAATACAGACTGGTGGCTCTGTGGTGGCTGAGATTGTGCCTCGTTCAGCAGATGTTGGATATCTGGTCACTAAAGTAGTGGCTGTTGATGTGGACTCTGGACAGAATGCCTGGCTCTCCTACAAACTTCAGAAATCTACAGACAGAGCGCTGTTTGAAGTGGGAGCACAGAATGGAGAGATACGAACTGTGCGTCAGGTCACTGACAAAGATGTTGTGAAACAAAAGCTCAGTGTAGTTGTGGAGGATAATGGACAACCATCACGCTCAGCTGTAGTTAACATCAATGTAGCTGTAGCGGACACTTTCCCTGAAGTGCTCTCAGAGTTCACAGACTTTACGCACACCAAACAATATAATGATGACCTCACCTTTTATTTAGTTTTAGCATTAGCTGCTGTTTCTTTTCTTTTCATCACAACGCTAGTAGTTATAATATCAGTAAAGATTTACAGGTGGAGACAATCACGCATCTTTTATCAGTCCAATCTTCCAGTAATTCCATACTATCCACCTGGTTACGCAGACACAGGAGTCACTGGAACTCTGCCGCATGTGTATAATTATGATGCCTGCATGACAACTGACTCGAGGAAGATTGACTGCAAATATTCTACACTCGGGGCACATAGTCTTTTAGTGATGGAACCGAGTTTTACAGAAACTATGCAGAGGGAGATGAATCAAAACAATCTGCTGAATGATGCGGATACCTCAGAAGTGGTAAGCGTTTTATTTAATCCACTAAACTCAAGATTATCATAAAAAAAGTTATCATTTAAATGTCAATGTTAATAGTGTGCTCACTGAATTATATATAATATTTTTAATTTGTAAACAGGTAATATGGCAAAACTACTATATGTCTGCATGGGAGTTTCAAAATTTTATAGAAGCATAATATGTTTATGATGTTTTGGATTTTCTGAACCACGTGTTCTGGAAAGCCACGTGTTCTGGAAACCCTTATCAAATTAAACCTTTATCTGCGTTTTCGCTTCCATTCACAAGAACTATATATTACTAAACGAAAATAGTGTGTTTTCAACTCACAAACATGTGCTTATGATCGCAGTTGATTTTTCTCTATTTATTCATCGCCATCACGTTCTGGTTAAACTGCCTCCAAATGTTGTACGGTTGAAAACAGGGACTCGCTTTGCTTATTTCTATTATGTTGTTAAAAATGGCAAGAAAAACATTTTTAACCGAAACAGAGTTGAGCATGAATGTCTCAAAATTAAAATAATTTTTTAGGACGTATTTAAAAATGTTCTTTCTCATTTTTTTTCTACATTTAATAAATGTGTAATTCTTAGTTTTGACTCAAAGGGCCGCTGTTCATCAACTTAGCTTTGACTTTTCATACACAGTTTAAATTGCCTACATTGGTGAAAAACATTGACTTGTCCCTAGTCAGTGAATCTTTTCATTGCTCTTTGTCACATTAGGGTGCGGATCTCATGGTGAATGTTCATACATTTCGAGCACATTTGAACTAAATAAGGATTTTTTTTTTGGTCTGTGGATCTTTGGTGCGCCGAGAAAATGGCAGACGCAGTGATGTGGCACACGGTATTGTTTTCATTCCTTCTTTCTTCTCGCTTTGCGCTCGCGCAGGTCAGTTATTCTATACCGGAGGAAATGGCGAAAGGATCAGTGGTTGGAAATATTGTGCAGGATTTGGGATTGGATGTAAAAAGACTCAAATCTGGAAAGGCGCGTGTATTTTCTGGAGATAACACGGAATACATCGAGCTTAATAAAGACAGAGGATTGCTTATCATTAAAGAAAAAATAGATCGGGAGTCTCTGTGTGCTAAAACAACACATTGTGCCCTGCATCTCCAGATGATACTCGAGAGTCCAATGGAACTGTACACAATTGCCGTCGAAATCACGGATATAAATGATAACGTTCCAGTTTTTCCGACGGAGGAAATCCGTTTTGAAATAAGCGAGTCGGCTGTGACGGGAGCGAGATTCGTGCTGGAGAGAGCAATGGATGCTGACGTCGGTACCAACGGACTTCAGAGCTATTCTCTTAAACCTACAGATCATTTTGTGTTAGATTTACAAAATCACGCAGATGATGTAAAAAGGGTTGAAATGATTTTACAAAAAACACTGGACAGAGAAAAGCAAGAGAAGCTTACATTATTATTAACAGCCATGGATGGAGGTGAACCAGTTTTGTCTGGTACTGTACAAATACACATTACTGTTCTAGATGCTAATGATAACGCGCCTGTCTTCATGCAGAGAATATATAAAGCTACTGTAACAGAAAATGCAGCTAAAGGCACTAAATTAATCACAGTGAGCGCTTCCGATGCAGACGAAAACTCCAATGGACTGATTACATACCACATATCAAAAACAGTGGATCGATTATCAGATTTGTTTATTATAGATCCATATAGTGGTGAGGTTCTTTTAAATGGGCAGGTTGACTTTGAAAAAGGAAATCATTATCAGCTTGAAGTTCAAGCTAAAGACAATGGAGGACTTTCAGATTCATGTACAATATTTATTGATGTGTTAGACATGAACGATAATCCACCATATACAACTATTTTATCAATGTCTAGCTCTATATCTGAAGAGTCTCCTTCTGGCACAGTTATAGCAATGATTAAAGTAAGTGATCCAGATGCAGGTCAGAATGGCAATGTTCATTGTGATATCAATAAAAATATTCCTTTTATACTTACTTCACCATCTAATCACTTCTTTAGTCTGATCACAGATCAGGTGTTAGATAGAGAGACAGAGGCTGAATATAACATCACTGTGACTTGCTCTGATGAGGGACTTCCCTCACTCTCCAGCAGCACATCTCTCCATTTACACATATCAGATGTAAATGACAATGCTCCTGCTTTTGAGAAAAATAATTATGAGGCTTATGTGGTAGAGAACAACAAACCAGGTCTTTCTATATTCACAGTGAAGGCAAGTGATGCAGACTCAAAACAGAATGCTCGAGTTTCTTATATTTTAGAAGAGAGCTCTGTCAATGGAGTTCCTGTTTCATCATATGTGTCAGTCAGCGCTGATAGTGGAGTCATTAATGCTGTGCGCTCTTTCGACTTCGAGCAGTTAAAGAACTTCCATTTCCGTGTCAAAGCGCAGGACGGAGGCTCCCCTCCACTTAGTAGTAACGTGACAGTAAAAATTACAATCCAAGATCAGAATGACAATGCTCCTCAGGTTCTCTACCCAGTACAGACTGGTGGCACTGTGGTGGCTGAGATTGTGCCCCGTTTGGCAGATGTCGGATATCTGGTCACTAAAGTGGTGGCTGTTGATGTGGACTCTGGACAGAATGCCTGGCTCTCCTACAAACTCCAGAAAGCCACAGACAGAGCGCTGTTTGAAGTGGGAGCGCAGAATGGAGAGATACGAACTGTGCGTCAGGTCACTGACAAAGATGCTGTGAAACAAAAGCTCACTGTAATTGTGGAGGATAATGGACAACCATCTCGCTCAGCTGTAGTTAACATCAATGTAGCTGTAGCGGACACTTTCCCTGAAGTGCTCTCAGAATTCTCTGATCTTGCACTTGACAACAATTTTAATGATAATCTGACTTTCTATTTAATTTTAGCTCTTGCTGCAGTATCAAGCCTCTTCACTGTTTCAGTCATTGCCATCATTTCAGTAAAAATCTACAGATGGAGGCAGAAAAGACTGTTCTACAAATCTGCCACTAATCTGCCTGTGATTCCTTATTACCCACCAAGCTATGCTGATGGAACTTTGCAGCATGTGTATAATTATAATATGTGTGGAACCACTGACTCGAGGATGAGTGATGTAAAGTTTGTCAGGCCATACAGCCAAAATACACTCGGGAGTGTGAGTCTAATGGGGACTGTGCAGAGAGGAAAAGGGGAACTGGATGACACTGACCTGCTTCCAGAGGTGAGATTGCAAAGGGGTGAGATGTAAAGTTAGCTTGAAATCGCAGGAAAAAACCTACTAATATTAATTTGTTTTGTTTACAATCTTGCAGTTTGTCTTTTATAGACATTTTTTAATCCGCATTTTGTTCCATATCTACATTTTCTGTTTATTTAAAACTAAGAATCACTATTCTTTGCATCTGGAAGATATGTATGGGGAAAGCTCATGTTTTCGCTGCAGGTAGCAGCCAGTATGTAATACTGGAAAAAGAGAAAAGTCAACTGGTTGTTAAGTAAAAGACAGAGCAACATTGTGGAAATATGTCCTCATGCAATGTCAGTTTTCTGTTGATCCTGGGTGATCCTTTATCTTTCATCCACAGTGAATTGATTGACAACAGGTCTGTTTTTCTGAAGACCATATTAAAACTGGAAATTTAGTGAGTAAATCCTAACTAGGGCTTGCTTTTATCAAGCCAGTTCTACTGATCCAGATGTAGTTGCAAATTCAATATATATTCCACACAATGGTAATTTTTGTTTAAATGTTTAGAAAAGTGTGAATCAAGATCATGTTTATTTAATACTGTGTCCAAAGATGCAGATTCTGACATTTTGACAGTTAAAACAACCATACAATGCATGTTCACATTTTCTACTGATCCTAACAGTCTATTCAAACCTGTGCCATCACACTAAATAATTATTTTGACATAGTAACAGGTTCATTGCTTGAAGTGAAATGCGTGTTAAACTATCAAAATAACATCACATCATAATAACAGCAGTAGATACTGGACATAGTAAAAAGAAAATTCTAGAAATATATGCAATTGTTTTTTTAAAAGAAAATAAACCCCTGAAATATCACATGTTCACAAGTATGAAGACCTTTTGCAACAACGCTTGAAAATTAGCTCAGGTGACTCCCACTTCTCTTGATTGTTGCTACAGATGTTTTTAGACCTTGATTGGAGCCTACCTGTGGAAAAGTTTATTCATGATTAATGATTTGGAACAGCAAACAGCCTCTCCATAGAAGGCCTCACAGCTGACAATGAATATCAGAGATAAAACCAAGCCATAAGGTCAAAGGATCTGCTTGCAGAGTTCAGAGACAGGATTGTTGCAAGGCACACAGGCCTCCATATAAATAACCAGTCTTCCAAGAGGAAGAGGGGAAGGGCCTCAGTAAGCGAGGTGACCAAGAATTTGATGGTCACTCCGGAGTTTTTCTGTGGAGATAGGACAAAGTTCTAAAAGGAAATATTTGAAATATTTGGACTCAGATTAAAATGCTATAGGGCAGGCTCATAACCTGCCCAAAAACCATCCCAAAAATGGTTTCCCTGCAACAATGCTAAGCACACAACCAAGACAACACAGGAGTGGCTTAGGTACAACTTTGTGAATGTCCTAGAGTGACCAGTCAGAGCCCTGATCTGTCCACCAACAGTCCTCATCCAACCAGACCCAGCTTGAGAAAATCTCCCAGTCCAAATGTGCACACCCAAAAAGACTTGAGGTTGTGATTGTTACTTAGATTGTTACTTCTTTTTTTATCTTAAAAAATTACAGACATTTTTAGAATCCTGTTTTCGTGTTGTCATTAAAGGGTACTATGTGTAGATTATTGAGAAATAAAAACAATTCAATTTTACAAAATTACAATTCAACAATTTTAGAATCAGGCTGCAGTGTAACAAAAAAAAAAGTGAAGTAGTGGTATATATACCCACTACTATAGTGGGGGGGCATTTTTACCTAATGTATTTAGAAATTAGTGCACAATTTGTATGAAATTGATTTGTACATGTGTGATGTTTGCCTTCTTTTTCAAACACCACTGCATGGCTCACACTGAGACAATTTCTCTCTCTCTCTCTCTCTCTCTCACTCTCTTTCTTACTCACACACACACAGACACAAAAACACACACAGAATGAGAGAGAGTGAGAGAGATGAAGTGAAAGCTCTAATTCTCTGCCTCTCAATGTACTTTCAAAGCTACATAAATTCAATTGAAATCAACAGACACCCAAAACAGAATTTTGTGTGTAATAATGTTCTCTTTTGTGTATCTATTAAATAGTATCTTTCATAGGATCGAACTATACATAGAGGGTTTTGACTTTTCCACAAAAAAACCCATTCAGGGTGCCTCTGTACTGAAGGAGAAATGTCTGCATTTGGTGAAGTGAGGTTCGCTGTTGATTGCTGTTAGAAACAAGCAGTGGCAGTACTGTCACACGACCACAGCCTTTTTTTGTTCGTTAGTTTGTTTGGCTGTTATTTTTTTAGCCTGTGCCACATTGTGGCAACATTATGCTGTGATGGTTCACTGACCTACTTGACAACAACACTAAGCACACAACCAAGACAACACAGGAGTGGCTTAGGTACAACTTTGTGAATGTCTTAGAGGGGCAAGCCAAAGCCCTGACTTGAACCATATTGAACATATATAGAGAGACCTGAAAGTGGCTGCTCACCAATAGTCCTCATCCAATCTGACCCATCCTGAGAAAATTTGCCATGAAAATCTCCCAGTACAAATGTGCACACACAAAAAGACTGGAGGCTGTTATTGTTGGCAAAGTGCATCATCTAAGTACTGAGATACTGAGATTCGGTTTTCACTTTGTCATTAAAGGGTACTGAGCGTAGATTAATGAAAAATCTAAACAATTTAAACAATTGTAGTATAAGGCTAAACGATAAAAAAAGTAAAGTGGGCTTTTTTCATAGTCTGTTTAGAAATTAGTGCACAGTTTGTATACAATTGATTTGTACATGTGTGACATTTGCTTTCTCTTTCAAACACATATACTATAGACTATACTGTTTTTGTTTCATGGATTAAAATGTGGGTCTATCTAAGCGAGCTGCCTGCTGCAGTGAGATTGTGCCAGATCATTCTTGTTGCCATGGAGATGCAGTCCAGGGTCTTTTAAAGAAACATGATTAAGTTGTTGAATATGTTGACTTTTTATAGGGGCTATTTGGAACAAGAAATGGTTATTCCTTTAACATCTGCTTTTTTTTTTTTGTGATCAACATTCTTATTCAAATTTTGTTTCATTTCTGAAACATATCACAGATTACAGTTCAAAGTTCAAAAGAAGTATTTACAGACAGATGCCATGAAGCCGACCACTTGTATAAATAAATAAATTAAAAAAAAAGATAAAAGTCAAATAGGCATAGTAGTCCTTTTCAGCCTATCTAGCAACATCACAGCAATATTTGCCCATGCTGTTAAGCCTGGCAGTGGTACCTTCCAACCAGACAATGTCTCTGACGTATAATAGCCTGGTAAAAGTTGCAGGAATGGATGGTTCTATCATTTGAGTGATTCCATCAGTCAGCAGACAGAGGACAAAAAATTATTACTGTTTAGATTATCTGAAAAAAACAAGGAGCCTTTTTTTAAGAAGTTCATGAAGAAAGCATTGTCTATTCATTGAAAGAGCGATAGATGCTGTCCATGGTCCTGCATGTACATTACTCTCGATTTCAGAAGTATCACAAAGGTCTATAATAAGAGTTGCAGTATAACCGAGTATATATATATATATATATATATATAATCAAGTGACATTATATTGATAACATTGTATAAATATTTGAGTTACATATGAATTCTCAATTAATTTGTCCATTTTGGTGTTTATTTATGGTCGTCAATGAAACCAGGAGTGTTAGCAATTTTTTGGGGGTGTTTTACCTGATTGCCCATTTTTGTATATAATTCCCACAAATCAACATTGTGCAGATATGTACAGTAAAGTACACAGCACTTCTGTCTCTTTCTCTCTCTCCTCATTCAGCTGCTATTATCAGGAAAAACAGAGCCACGTGGAAGACAGGGAGTGGCCACTGCAGTAGAACCTTTTGTTTTTAGATCTCCAGATAGATTTTACACATACAGTGTATCACTCTGCTAAACTGTTTGCTATTTCTTTTTAGAATCTTTCCATCAAAAAGTCTGAAGTCTGATTTGCACATTATTGGGTTCTTTATTGTTTTTGTTTTTGTATTTGTATTGCATACACATTTGTTTCAATGCCTCAAAATCACTTGAAATGCCCTACTGTTATGATTCCTTCTCTGTGAAATAATTGAATCTTGTATCCAAATCTGTGATTCACCTAATAATCATCAGACATCCAATGTTTCTTTCTCGCCTTCTCCTTTTTTTCATATGCATATCCCTCATCTCAACATGAGGTGCATGTTTTTCCATGGCAACAGACTCAGGGCAGACTGGTCCATTTTCTCAATAGGAGGGTGGAGAGATCAGTTCCACAGGGAGTTCCATGTGCTGGTGATTGTGTTAGACCCCCTTTCTTTCCCTCACTCTCCCACCCACCTTCTATTCATCTTTGTTATGTACGCGCATGCGTACTACGTCTTCAGCTCTCATGCTCCCTCTTGTGTTGCAATCACACAACGCTCTTTCAAGCACTTTTTTTTATTTGGACAGTTTGGTTTTTGCGAATTTTCTTTCGTGCCCTTGATTATTTGTCACCTGTAAGATGTAACACTGTTTGCTGTAACTCTGACCCTAATCTTCTCTTTTCTGTTTTTCTTTTCATGCATTTTGTCCACAATTTCCTACGTTTCTCCATATAAGGTAAGCATTATTATTCTTATAGTGTAACACAGCATACATAAAATACATTTTCATGTGTCTAAATTACCTGAATCCAGATAGAAATCATGGAACTATGTAGCATTTGAAACCAAAAGTGGTTGTACACATACTATATGTATATTACAGTATTAAAGCAAATGTCATTTATTTATACATTGGAATATAGAAAGCAGTATTTCCTCTATGAAAACTATGTAGAGTACAAATTAATGAATGCATAACATCACTGTTTTCAACATCAATGCTTTCACTGTCTTATTAGAGCATATTCATGATTTTATATAAAGAAAAAGATGTTTTGCAAATATGTAAATCTATACAGCAGATAAAGGTAAGTCAAAAACACCTGCCATGAACTGACATAAAAAATATGACTCAGTACGACTCAGATCTGAGATCAGCTGTCCATATTCCTAAATTAAAATAAAAAAAAAAAGAATTTTATATATATATATATATATATATATATATATATATATATATATATATATATATATATATGCAGTGTTTCAGTTCTGCTTAGTAGTTAATACTACAATATAGCAATCAGGTGTTAAATATTTGCCTGGCAGTGTACAGAAAGGTGTATGTGTTATGTTTTGTTGTATTTAGAATTCAAGTAGTTTTTGTTGCCGTCAAAGATTGAGACCGTCTTTGTGGTCTATTTTATTACTAGTAAACACCGAAGTTTAAAACATGACTCACATGTGGATCGTTAGAGAAAGTAGAGAAAATATTGCAATTGTCAATGAAAGAAAGAAAGAAAGCAAGAAAGAAAGAAAGAAAGAAAGAAAGAAAGAAAGAAAGAAAGAAAGAAAGAAAGAAAAACATCAATTAAATATTTGCAACTAAATAATATTTTGGTAAATATTTGTTTTAAGCCTTGATTCCATGGTAGCGTGTATTTTTTTTAGCTGGAATTATTTTAAATACTTTAGACGAAGCTGTTTGAAACAGTAAACACACCCAATGCACTCAAAAACATTCTCGAGTTGGTCGTCTGGGTGGCGCTGTCCAGCTTTGTGGTGCTGAAATGCAGCATGGCGGCTGTTTCCCCCCTACATTTTTTGTCTCATGGTTGCTTCCTTTGTTGCTAAGAAGATTAGCTCGGATAGACAGAATGACTGTTAGAAATCACACTCGATCTTGTGTAGTTTATTATTCTTTCCGTTATATGATACAATCGTCCATAATTTCTTTTTTTGTTTTTTTCTATTATTAATTTGTTTTAAGTATATCCTTGTTCGGATGCCCAAGCTCTCTTAAATCTACACACAAAATTATATATAAATATAAATAATATTTTATATATATATATATATATATATATATATATATATATATATATATATATGAAATTGATTATTAATTCAAATATAATTGAATGTTAAACATTTTAAATATGAATGGGATATATAGCAATAATAATAATAATTATAATATATATTATACATTTTATATATATTTTATATTTTATAATATTTTATAAAATTAAAAATAACATTATATATATATATATATATATATATATATATATATATATATATATATATATATATATATATATATTTAAAAATAGAATTAACATGAAAGATCTGAGACTCAAATAGACGTTTAGCTAATATATAATTTATAATATATACATAGTGTTTTAATTACTATATATATATATATATATATATATATATTTTTTTTTTTTTTTTTTTATATATATATATATCAAAAAGTCATTCTTTTTATCGATTTAGCTAAACGTCCATTTGAGTCTCAGATCTTTGGTGTTCATACAGAAAGACACACGGGATCTGATTGGTTTTGGCGGCGGCACCAATGAGGTGCGGAGCTGCACAAAGAGATCTATTCCCTCCCTACTATGTGTGTTACCATACTGTGCACGGTGCTCAGGAAAACGGAAAGCCTGCGCAAAGGCTATTTCTTTAACAGTGGAACATGTACTTAAAATACTACGTGTGTTTTTGTTTTGACTTTAAACGCTATGCAAAGTTAGAACGTACTGGATAATCGTTTTTCTTTTCGTGGCACAATGGAAATGATGTTTTTTAGGACGACAATATACTGCTGTTATTTCATCCTTATTTGGAATATAATAAAGGCGCATGTCCGCTATGTCATTCCCGAGGAGCTAAAAGAAGGATCCGTGGTCGGATATATCGCTAAAGATCTTGGTTTGGATTTATCTGAGGTTGCATATCGTAAATTGCGAATTGCCTCGGAATCGGGTAAGCAGTATTTTAGTGTTTCTGGGGAAAGCGGAGAGCTAATTGTGAATGAAAGAATAGATAGAGAGAGCCTTTGTGGACACACTGTTCCGTGTTTATTGCCTCTGGAAGCAGTCATAGAAAATCCTCTGCAGTTACACCGTGTTGAAATTGAAATACAAGACATTAATGACAACACGCCGAGTTTTCAATCTAATCAGCGTGTTATAAATATTCCTGAATCTATCAACCCTGGTGCAAAATTTCTCCTTGAGAGCGCGGACGATCCTGACGTCGGGTCAAATACTCTGCAGTCTTACACTTTGGGAAGCAATAAATATTTTGTACTAAATGTAAAAACTCAAGATGGCATAAAAATCCCGGAGTTGATATTGGATAAACCTCTTGATCGCGAAAAGCAGGCTACTCACAGACTCATACTGACGGCGGTAGATGGCGGAAAAACGGTGAGATCTGGCACTTGTGAAGTGGACGTTATAGTGGTGGATAATAACGACAACGCGCCCCAGTTTGAGAAATCGTTTTATGAAGCAAACGTCGCTGAAAATGAGCTTATTGGAAATGAAATAATCAAGGTTAGTGCTGTAGATTTAGACGAGGGAGCAAACGGTGAAATCGAGTACGTTTTTGCAGACAAAACCTCTGACGCATTGAAGACTGTTTTTGATGTTAATCCGACTACAGGTGTGATTAGTGTTAAAGGAAAACTCGATTTTGAGCAGGCCAATTTATATAAATTCGATATAATGGCTAAAGACAAAGGAATCCCACAGATGGAAGGGCACTGTAGTGTAAAAATAATGATCAATGACATTAATGACAACGCTCCAGAAATAGTCATTACGTCTCTCTCTAGTCCATTGCCTGAAAATTCCCCGAATAACACGGTCATTGCACTAATTAGCACTAAAGATGCAGATTCTGGTGAAAATGGAAAAGTAAACCTCACTGTGGCATCCAGCTCACCATTTCGACTGAACCGTTCACTATCTAATCGTTACACACTGGTTACTAACGGTCCACTAGATCGAGAGAAATATCCAGAGTACGAAATCAAATTAAATGCAGTTGATTTTGGCTTTCCAGCTCAGCATGCAGTGAAAATGGTCAAAATTAGTATCTCTGACGTTAATGACAATCCTCCGGTTTTTTCTCAAAAGTCGTATACAGTTTACACAAGAGAGAATTCTGTCCACGGGTCAATTCTTTGTTCTGTATCGGCACATGACCCCGATCTCGAACAAAATGGCAAAATCTCGTATTCCATTTTGGACTCTAAAGTTCAAGATGTTGCTGTCTCGTCGTACATTTACATAAACTCGGATAACGGTAGTATTTTTAGCATGCACTCGTTGGACTATGAGAAGATGAAAGTGTTTCAGATCCAAGTCCAAGCGAAAGATCATGGATCACCGTCTCTGAGCAGCAACGCCACTGTTCATGTTTTCATTGTGGACCAAAACGACAACGCCCCCTCTGTGATTTACCCTTCTGCACTCATGGGCTCCGTCTCTCATCAGAGGATGCCCCGCTCAGCTAAAGCAGGACACCTCGTTACTAAAGTCACAGCAGTGGACGCTGACTCGGGCCATAACGCCTGGATTTCCTATCGGCTAGCGGAGGCCACGGACGCGTCTCTCTTCACTGTCACTGTACATACAGGAGAGGTGAGGACTAAGCGCTCTGTTTCAGAGCAGGATGACTCCTCTCAGAGACTGATTATAGAGATAAAGGACAATGGAGACCCTGGACAGTCCACCACAGTCACTGTGGATATACTGATAGAGGACGGTTTTCATGAACCAATGTCAGACTTTAAACACAAAAAAACAGAGCCTGAAAAGAAAAGCAGCAAAATCACATTGTATCTCATCATCGCTCTGTCCTCTGTATCATTGTTGTGTTTACTGACATTTTTTGTCTTGTTGGTCAAATGTGCTCGAGGCAGTAGAGGCAGCTCGAGTTGCTGTATCAGACGGAGCGATTGTGAATATAAAAACCCAAATAGGAACCTTCAGATCCAGCTTAACACTGATGGACCCATTAAATATGTGGAGGTGCTGGGGGGAGACATGATGTCTCAGAGTCAGTCGTTCGGCTCCTATCTGTCTCCAATGTCCGAATTCAGTGATTTCACCCTCGTTAAACCCAGCAGTACCACAGACTTTACAAACACTCTGAGCGTGCTCGATGCCTCATTACCAGACAGCACGTGGACGTTTGAGAGTCAGCAGGTGAGCTTCGATTTTTGTTCATTTCTTATTCATTATCTTATTGAGAAATTAAAAAATACTCTGAATTTCTACTTTATGGTTACAGGGCCACAGTAATGTTGCCCATTTGTAGGAATGTAATGTGAAATTTGATGTCATCTGACATGATAAGAACATTTTTCATAGATTTGCTTACATTCAATATGCAGTCATGTAGCAAATATAATTAGCATGGAAACACCAATTGTTTGAATTTTGACCTTATTTAGATTTTAAGGTAGCAGGTTTACATATTTCTTTCCATCATTATTAATGGTTATGTGCACCCATACATAAATATGCTACCAGTATAAGTTAAAGTAAATAAAAATCATGCACCATCCTATGAATACGCGCTTGAATTTTGAGGACATTAGTCCTTCTGGCTGCTGTTTCTTTAAGTCATGGCACAATTCACTGGCGCTCTATTACTGGAGCGCTGTCCACCAATAGGAAGCTAAAGTGCACAAAGAGATCCACTCCCTCCCCTCGGAGCTCTTTTGAGCACAATGCCTAAACCTTATACGCACTGGTAAACGTACTGGCATGTACGAAGCTATCTGCTAACCGTATCGATGCTGAAAAACAAACAAAAAAACCTTATTTTACTCTTGTGCTTAGTTTAAAATAAAATGATTCCAAGGAAACTGAAAAACTCGAGGGTCAGTCATTTTTGGAAATGAAGACTCAAAAAGGAAGAGAGGTTCCATTTTTCCAGGCGCTCTGGCTGCTCTGTGTGGTCGTTTGGTGGAATGAAACAGACGCGCAGCTCCGCTATACCATCGCAGAAGAGCAAAAGGAAGGTTACGTTATTGGGAATATAGCAAAGGATCTAGGATTTTCTGCACCGGAGATTTCCGAGAGAAAACTGAGGATAGCGTCTGAATCCGGTAAGCAGTATTTCAGATTGGATTCAGGAAACGGACATTTGATTGTGAAGGATGGAATAGACCGAGACAGTCTATGCGGACAAAACAGCAACTGCGTGCTACCGCTGCAAATCATAATCGAGGATCCACTTCAGTTTTACCGCGTGGAAATCGAAATACAGGATATAAATGATAACTCTCCGCGTTTTCAGGTAGATACTAACACCGTAGACGTGCCAGAATCCACACCGACAGGAGCTAAATTTCGGTTAGAGCCAGCTCACGACCCGGATGTTGGGTCAAACTCGGTACGGACATATGATCTTAATAAAAACGAGCACTTTGTGCTTAACGTTAAGAATAACAAAGATGGAACAAAAATTCCTGAACTTGTTTTACAGAAAGCGTTTGACAGAGAAAAGCAGGCGCTTCACCATCTTATCCTGACCGCAATCGATGGGGGGAATCCGGTTAGATCAGGGAGTGCCGAAATTACAGTAAGGATACTTGATAACAATGATAATGCCCCTGCATTCAATCAAGATGTATATGAGATTAAAGTAATGGAGAACTGCGATCCAGGTGCTCTGATATTAACGGTAAAAGCGAACGATTCGGATGAAGGTGTGAACAGTGAAATCGAGTACTCATTTGGAGCACACACACCAGAACCTATTGAAAATATGTTTGCAATCAACTCGGAGACAGGTGAATTATCATTGTTAAAGAATCTGGATTATGAAAGTAGCACGTCATACGAATTTGATATACGAGCGCGAGACAAAGGAACGCCACTCATGGAAGGACATTGTAGAGTTCAGGTGGCGGTCGTGGATGTTAATGATAACGCTCCAGAAATCATCATAGCCTCCTCACCTAAACCCGTGAGAGAGGACGCGTCTTTTGGCACAATGGTCGCTCTGATCAATGTGAATGATTTGGATTCGGGTGTTAACGGAAACGTGACTTTAACCACGTCCAAAAATCATCCTTTTAAATTAAAACCCACGTTTTCTAATCATTATGCGCTTGTCACAGATGCAAAACTGGACCGAGAAAAGTTTCCAGAATATAATATTGAACTCAAAGCGTGTGACTCTGGATCTCCTCCTTTGTCAACAGAAAAAATGGTCAGAGTGATTATACTAGACGCCAACGACAACGCGCCTGTTTTTTTTATGCCCGTGTACTCGGTTTATATTAATGAAAACATAACACCAGGATCAATTATATCGACTGTATATGCCTCGGATTTGGACACGGGAGAAAATGCTAAGATAACCTATTCACTTGTCGGTTCTAAAAGTCAAGATGTTCCTGTCTCGTCGTATGTCTATATTAACTCGGATAACGGAAGTATTTTTAGCATGCACTCGTTTGATTATGAGAAGATGAAAGTGTTTCAGATACTGGTCCAAGCGAAAGATCATGGCTCTCCGGCTCTGAGCAGCAACGCCACGGTTAATATTTTTATTGCGGACCAAAACGACAACACCCCCTCTGTGATTTACCCCTCTGCACTCATGGGCTCCGTCTCTCATCAGAGGATGCCCCGCTCCGCTAAAGCAGGACACCTCGTTACTAAAGTCACAGCAGTGGACGCTGACTCGGGCCATAACGCCTGGATTTCCTATCGGCTAGCGGAGGCCACGGACGCGTCTCTGTTCACTGTCACTGTACATACAGGAGAGGTGAGGACTAAGCGCTCTGTTTCAGAGCAGGATGACTCCTCTCAGAGACTGATTATAGAGATAAAGGACAACGGAGACCCTGGACAGTCCACCACAGTCACTGTGGATATACTGATAGAGGACGGTTTTCATGAACCAATCTCAGACTTTAGACACAAAATAACAGAGCCTGAGAAGAAAAGCAGCAAAATCACATTATATCTCATCATCGCTCTCTCCTCCGTCTCGTTGTTGTGTTTGCTGACATTTTTTGTCTTGTTGGTCAAATGTGCTCGAGGCAGTAGAGGCAGCTCGAGTTGCTGTATCAGACAGAGCGATTGTGAATATAAAAACCCAAATAGGAACCTCCAGATCCAGCTCAACACTGACGGACCCATTAAATATGTGGAGGTGCTGGGAGGAGACATGATGTCTCAGAGTCAGTCGTTCGGCTCCTATCTGTCTCCAATGTCCGAATTCAGTGATTTCACCCTCGTTAAACCCAGCAGTACCACAGACTTTACAAACACTCTGAGCGTGCTCGATGCCTCATTACCGGACAGCACGTGGACGTTTGAGAGTCAGCAGGTGAGCTGTAATTTTTTAAATTGACATCTGAACGAAGGCGTTCATATAATTATTTACATATTTTGCTTGTTTCCTCACGTGGGAAAGGATGCCAATTTGTTAGAAATGTGCTTCATATTTACAAGGAAACTGGGCAAACGGACTGCCTACATTAAAAGAACAATACTGAACTTTATTGTTCAGATAATTGCAATAATGCCAGATGGAAATTGGCGATATAATCAACACCAATAAAATGTTTTTTTTTTTAAACAATGAATTAGGTAGTTACTTTATAGACTGCGTCATACATGTTTACAACCAATCAGACACCCATACAGACATGTTAAGAAGCTAGCTAGATCGCTACATTCTTAAGCTACATTCTCAACATAGATTGTCAGTATCCAACGTAAATATTACATTTATACTGTACCAGTTAATTTATATGGTGCTATAACACGTGTTAAAAATGCGAAAACGTTTATTATTTGACTTTAGAGGTTTATAGAGGTTAGAGGCTAAAATGTGTCACTATGTGGCTGGCTGACATTATCGGTGCAATTTAACCGTTTCCTTTTAAACCAATACTGTATTAATGCATTGTACATCCAGATTCGTTCATGTGAGGTTTTCATTTGCCTTCAGAAATAAAAGTGGCAAAAAAAATCTGTTTTAATTTTACTGTCGTTTGAGTGCCACCATTAAAACATTTAGACATTTTGTACCTTTAGTATGGCTATTTGAATATAAAATGTATAATAATAATAATAATAATAATAATAATAATAATAATAATAATAGTAATAATTATAATAATAATAATAATCATAAATAATAATAGTAATAATAATAATAATAATAAATAATTTACTTTACATAATTATACATTTAATGATGTACTTTAAAAACAATTCACATGTCCCACTTCAATTTATACCATTCCAAAACCACACAGTTTGGCACTTTTGTTTTTAACAGTTGTTATGAATAAATGAATTTTGGTTTTGGAACTCATGCATTACGTACAACCTCTAGTACCTGTAAATTAATACAAATACATTGACAATATGTAGACAAACGTATTGGGACACTTGACCTTTCCTGCCATATGTGGCACAAAGCTGGAGGCACACAATTGTATAGGATGTCTTTGTGGTATACTAAAATGTTGCATTCACTAGAACATGAAAACCCAAACCTGCTCCAGCATGGCAATGCCCCTGTGCACTGTGAGCTCCATAAAGATATGGCTTACATTGTTTGGAGAAGAAAATCTTGTGTTGCCTGCTATAGAGCTCTGTTCTCCACCCTACTGAACACCCCTGGGGTGAATTGGAACACTGACTGCACCACATGCCTCCTCACCTACATCACCATTTGAGTTTATTTAGACCCTTGTGGCTGATAAACACAAATGCCCACAAGCACACTCCAAAATGTAGTGGAACATCTTCCCAGAAGAGTGGAGGGAAATGTAAAAGCAAACTGGGACCAAATGTGGAATGCAATGCTCAAAAAGCATATATCATACTTATGACCACGTGTCACATACTTTTGGCAATATAGTGTTAGGGTCATTACGTTGCGAGTGTATACACTCACACATTAGGTGTGAGTGTATGTGTGTGTGTGTGTGTGTGTGTGTGTGTGTGTGTGTGTGTGTGTGTGCAAGAGAGAGAGAAAGACAGACAGACACACAAAAACAGCAACACAGAAACCTAGGGAGAGAAAGAGAGAGAGAGAGAGAGAGAGAGAGAGAGAGTTGTCGCTGTCTTTAACAGTGGTGCTGAAGTCTCAGAGCTCAGAAGCCATTCATTTCCTTTGTACTCTTAATTTTAAATTATCTTTTTTAAACACTTGATAGTTGTTTTAGCTTGGGTAATATTTTTTACCTCCGTGCACACTGCCATCTTTATAATTACTACTGTTCTGAAAAATTGCAACATTCCTAAAGATTGTCTATGCATTTCAGATAGGCAGGGTACAATACTTTTTTTCACTCACTGTTCCTTTAAAAAGTAGAATGTCTAAGCTATGGTTCTATTGGTGTGTTGAAAGCCAATAGAAAGGCTTTACAGTACAAAGAGATCCACTCCCTCCCCCTTTCTATTGTGTCAGTACTCTCACCAGACGAGCTTCAGCTAAGAGCTGGGGACCTGCACAGATTTCTCCGGCTATATGATCGATAGAAAAATTATACTTTTTTTAATAACATATATACAATGAGTTACAAACGTCTATATCACGCGTTCAAGTGTAAATATTGGGTATGGAGACCTTAAAGATAAAAATGCGGAGAAAATGGTGGATTGCCGGTCTGTTCTATGCGTTTGCTGTGTGGAATATAACCGAGGCTCAGATTCGCTACACCATACCAGAGGAGCAAATCGAGGGCACTGTTGTTGGAAACATCGCAAAAGATCTGGATTTAAAATTGTCTGACGTATTTGAGCGGAATGTTCGCATTGATCTCGAGTCTGGTAAGCAGTATTTCGTTGTGGATCCAACAAAAGGTGAGCTGGTTATAAAGGAGAAAATTGACAGGGAGAATTTATGCGGTCAAAAAGCCACTTGTATTCTTACTCTGGAAGCTATTGCAGAAAATCCTTTACAGTTGTATCGCTTTGAAATAGAAATTCAGGACATTAATGACAATTCTCCAGTTTTTCAAAATAAGGAAAGCGCGTTAAATATTTCAGAGTCAACCGCGCCTGGTACAAGATTTCGATTGGAATCAGCTCATGATTCTGATGTGGGATCAAACTCACTGCGCACTTACGCACTGAGCAAAAACGATTATTTTGCACTAGATGTGAAAATCGCTAAAGACGGATCTCGTGTTCCAGATCTCGTATTAGAAACATCTGTGGACAGAGAAAAACAGTCAATAGTCAGCCTCACACTAATTGCTTTAGATGGCGGAAAACCTTCAAGATCCGGTACAACAAAAATATCCGTTCGCGTCCTTGACTCAAATGATAACGCTCCCGTTTTTGAAAAAGCTCAATATGACGAGCAAATCACAGAAAACACGGCCCCAGGAGCAGTAGTGTTTACTGTCAGAGCTACAGACCAGGATGAAGGCGCAAATAAAGAAATAAACTATTCGTTTGGTCCTCACACCCCAGACACGATCAGCAATTTGTTTTCTGTTGATCGAGTTAGTGGTGATGTTAAAGTGAAAACTAATATAGACTACGAGACCGACAGGTCCTTTGATTTTGATATCGTAGCCAGAGACAAAGGCAGTCCCCCAATGGAAGGTGTGTGTAGTGTCCATTTAGATGTATTAGATATGAACGATAACGCACCAGAGATCATATTAAAATCTTCACCCAGTCCTGTCCAAGAAGATGCTCCTGCTGGCACAGTGGTAGCTTTAATAAGTGCCAAAGATTTAGACAACGGTGATAATGCTAAGGTTACATTGACGTTATTACCCGGAACGCCATTTTCCTTAAAATCATCTTTACCAAATCATTACACATTAATTACAGATCAGAAATTGGACAGAGAATCGCACTCTGCATATAATGTTGAGATTGTTGCTGCGGATTCAGGATCACCACAACTCACATCTAAGCAAGAAATACCCGTCAGTGTTGTAGATGTAAACGATAACGCACCTGTTTTTACACAATCGTCATACGTTGTCCACGTGAAAGAAAACAGCGCTGCTGGATCAATATTGTGTTCTGTGTCGGCTTCCGATCTAGATCAGGGCGAAAATGCAAAAATATCTTATTCACTTCTAGACTCCAGAGTACTGGACTCGCCACTGTCATCTTATATCTACATAAATTCAGATAACGGTAGTATTTTTAGCATGCACTCGTTTGATCATGAGAAGATGAAAGTGTTTCAGATACTGGTCCAAGCGAAAGATCATGGCAATCCGACTCTGAGCAGCAATACTACGGTTCATGTTTTCATTGTGGACCAGAACGACAACGCCCCCTCTGTGATTTACCCCTCTGCACTCATGGGCTCCGTCTCTCATCAGAGGATGCCCCGCTCCGCTAAAGCAGGACACCTCGTTACTAAAGTCACAGCAGTGGACGCTGACTCGGGCCATAACGCCTGGATTTCCTATCGGCTAGCGGAGGCCACGGACGCGTCTCTCTTCACTGTGACTGTACATACAGGAGAGGTGAGGACTAAGCGCTCTGTTTCAGAGCAGGATGACTCCTCTCAGAGACTGATTATAGAGATAAAGGACAACGGAGACCCTGGCCAATCCACCACAGTCACTGTAGATATACAAATAGAGGACGGTTTTCATGAACCAATCTCAGACTTTAGACACAAAAACACAAAGCCTGAGAATAAAAGCAGCAAAATCACATTATATCTCATCATCGCTCTCTCCTCCGTCTCGTTGTTGTGTTTGCTGACATTTTTTGTCTTGTTGGTCAAATGTGCTCGAAGCAGTAGAGGCAGCTCGAGTTGCTGTATCAGACGGAGCGATTGTGAATATAAAAATCCCAACAGGAACCTTCAGATCCAGCTTAACACTGATGGACCCATTAAATATGTGGAGGTGCTGGGAGGAGACATGATGTCTCAGAGTCAGTCGTTCGGCTCCTATCTGTCTCCAATGTCCGAATTCAGTGATTTCACCCTCGTTAAACCCAGCAGTACCACAGACTTTACAAACACTCTGAGCGTGCTCGATGCCTCATTACCGGACAGCACGTGGACGTTCGAGAGTCAGCAGGTGAGCTGTAATTTCTGAAATTGACATCTGAACGAACGCATGGATTTGATTATTTATATATATATTAATTGTGTTTCTAACGTTGAAATGGATGTTGATTTGTTAAAGCCGTGCTTCATATTTACAAGAGAACTGCGCAAAATTACTGCCCGTTAATGATTCAAACGATTTGCATTACCGACATAATCAACACCAACAGAATATTTATATGATTTGGTTAAGGTTGTTTTCTTGGGTTATTTTTCTGCAGACTGCATGTTTGGTTTTACGACCAGTCAACGTTTAGAAACACTCATACAGAAATGTGAAGAAACTATATAGATACCTACATTCTTAAGCTACTTTCACGAAAAAAAAAAGGTATTCAACATAAATTTTACATTTATGACATAACATTATGCACACAAGATGTTTAATAAATAAGCCAGCAGTTTACCTGTAGTAGCATGAAATTGAATGTATAAAGGACGACACTACTTGTCCAGGCACAGTCGCAACGCCATTATTTCTTCACGTTTCTATCCAAGGCGAGTAGTGCCACCTGTTGGCCAAAATGACTGTCTATGCTTCGGGTTCCATCGGTTTCCGATTTATTAAGAAAGTAATTAAACAGTAAGAACAAAAACAAGTGGGCAGGTAATTAATATGCTGTTAAATTGTCTATAAAAATGTGTTTGCTATAAAGTTCATTATTTGAGTATAAAAGTTTATAGAGGGCTGATTGCTGTCACAAGGTGGCTGGCCAAGTCTATAATATACCTTGACATTCTAAGTTAAATTTACCATTTTGCTGAGTTTTCCTTTTAAGCCAATTATTCATTTATTAATGGTAAATCTAAACTTTCTAAATTTAAATTAGTTATTTTACGAAATTTTTACAGAATTTTTGTAAAACTTACAGTACATCTTGATTTATCCACGTGAGATTTTTATTTGCTTTCAGAAATAAAAGTGGCAAAAAAAAATCGCTTGGGTGACGCTTAAAGCTACACATCTGCAACTTTAGTTTATATCTTTACATATAATAATAATAATAATAATAATAATAATAATAATAATAATAATAATAATCACCATCATTATCATCACCATCATTATCATCACCATCACAATAATAATAATGATAATAATAATAATAATAATAATAATAATAATAATAATAATAATATTAATAATAATAAGAGGAATAATAATAAGAAGCAGAGGAAATTATTTACTTTCCATAATTATACATTTAACGGTGTAATTTAAAAACTCACATGTGCTACCTAAAAACAAGTAAAAATATACCATTTCAGTGACCAAATGTACAGTTTTGTACTTGTATTTATAAAAAAAAATAAAAATAAAATCAGTGAATGAGGATAAAATAATTTACGTTTGCCAGCAAAGTACTTGAATACATTTAATTGTCATTACTTTGCAAGTGTGTGTGTGTGTGTGTGCGTGTCTGAGAGAGAGAGAGAGAGAGAGAGAGAGAGAGAGAGATAGGAGAGAGTTGTCGCTGTCTTTAACAGTGGTGCTGAATCCTCAGAGGTCAGAAGCCATTCATTCTCTATTAACTTTCGACAAGCATGTATATTTGTCTTTTTTTACATCTTTTTTTAAACACTTGATAATTGTTTCATCTTGGTTGAAATTATTTCATTTGAGCGGACAACTATCTGTGAAATTACTGCAATTCTACAAAATTGTGACCTTCCAAAAGATTTTCTCTGCACTCAAAATAGCCATGGTACAATATATTATTTTTATTTACTCACTGCTCCTTTAAAAAGAAGAATGTGCAAGCTATGGTTCTATTGGTGTGTTGAAAGCCAATAGAAAGGCTTTACAGTACAAAGAGATCCACTCCCTCCCCCTTTCTATTGTCAGTACTCTCACCAGACGAGCTTCAGCCAAGAGCTGGGGACCTGCACGGATTTCTCTGGCTATTTGATCATTAGAAAAATTATACTTGTTAATTACATATATGCAATGAGTCAAAAACGTGTATATCACGCGAGCAAGTGCAAATATTGGGAATGGAGACCTTGAGGATAAAAATGCGGAGAAAATGGTGGATTGCCGGTCTGTTCTATGCGTTTGCTGTGTGGAATATAACCGAGGCGCAAATTCGCTACACAATACCAGAGGAGCAAATCGAGGGCACTGTTGTTGGAAACATCGCAAAAGATCTGGATTTAAAATTGTCTGACGTATTTGAGCGGAATGTACGGATTGCTCTCGAGTCTGGTAAGCAGTATTTTGGTGTGGATCAAGCAAAAGGTGAGCTGGTTGTAAAGGAGAAATTTGACAGGGAGAATTTATGCGGTCAAAAAGCCACTTGTATTCTTACTCTGGAAGCTATTGCAGAAAATCCTTTACAGTTGTATCGCTTTGAAATAGAAATTCAGGACATTAATGACAATTCTCCAGTTTTTCAAAATAAAGAAAGCACGTTAAATATTGCGGAGTCAACCGCGCCTGGTACAAGATTGCGTTTGGAATCAGCTCATGATCCTGATGTGGGATCAAACTCACTGCGCACTTACGCACTGAGCAAAAACGATTATTTTGCACTAGATGTGAAAATCGCTAAAGATGGATCTCGTGTGCCAGAGCTCGTATTAGAAACATCTTTGGACAGAGAAAAACAGTCAATAGTCAGCCTCACACTCACTGCTTTAGATGGCGGAAAACCTTCAAGATCCGGTACAACAAAAATATCCGTTCGCGTCCTTGACTCAAATGATAACGCTCCCGTTTTTGAAAAAGCTCAATATGACGAGCAAATCACAGAAAACACGGCCCCAGGAGCAGTAGTGTTTACTGTCAGAGCTACAGACCAGGATGAAGGCGCAAATAAAGAAATAAACTATTCGTTTGGTCCTCACACTCCAGACATTATCAGCAATTTGTTTTCTGTTGATCGAGTTAGTGGTGATGTTAAAGTGAAAACTAATATAGACTACGAGACCGACAGGTCCTTTGATTTTGATATCGTAGCCAGAGACAAAGGCAGTCCCCCAATGGAAGGTGTGTGTAGTGTCCATTTAGATGTATTAGATATGAACGATAACGCACCAGAAATTATTTTAATATCTTCACCCAGTCCTGTCCGGGAAGATGCTCCTGCTGGCACAGTGGTAGCTTTAATAAGTGCCAAAGATTTAGACAACGGTGATAATGCTAAGGTTACATTGACGTTATTACCCGGAACGCCATTTTCCTTAAAATCATCTTTATCAAATCATTACACATTAATTACAGATCAGAAATTGGACAGAGAATCGCACTCTGCATATAATGTTGAGATTGTTGCTGCGGATTCAGGATCACCACAACTCACATCTAAGCAAGAAATACCCGTCAGTGTTGTAGATGTAAACGATAACACACCTGTTTTTACACAATCGTCATACGTTGTCCACGTGAAAGAAAACAGCGCTGCTGGATCAATATTGTGTTCTGTGTCGGCTTCCGATCTAGATCAGGGCGAAAATGCAAAAATATCTTATTCACTTCTAGATTCCAGAGTACTGGACTCGCCATTGTCATCTTATATCTACATAAATTCAGATAACGGTAGTATTTTTAGCATGCACTCGTTTGATCATGAGAAGATGAAAGTGTTTCAGATACTGGTCCAAGCGAAAGATCATGGCTCTCCGACTCTGAGCAGTAATACTACGGTTCATGTTTTCATTGTGGACCAGAACGACAACGCCCCTTCTGTGATTTACCCCTCTGCACTCATGGGCTCCGTCTCTCATCAGAGGATGCCCCGCTCCGCTAAAGCAGGACACCTCGTTACTAAAGTCACAGCAGTGGACGCTGACTCGGGCCATAACGCCTGGATTTCCTATCGGCTAGCGGAGGCCACGGACGCGTCTCTCTTCACTGTGACTGTACATACAGGAGAGGTGAGGACTAAGCGCTCTGTTTCAGAGCAGGATGACTCCTCTCAGAGACTGATTATAGAGATAAAGGACAACGGAGACCCTGGACAGTCCACCACAGTCACAGTGGATATACTTATAGAGGACAGCTTTCAGGAACCAATCTCAGACTTTAGACACAAAAACACAAAACCTGAGAATAAAAGCAGCAAAATCACATTATATCTCATCATCGCTCTCGCCTCCGTTTCGTTGTTGTGTTTGCTGACATTTTTTGTCTTGTTGGTCAAATGTGCTCGAAGCAGTAGAGGCAGCTCGAGTTGCTGTATCAGACAGAGCGATTGTGAATATAAAAACCCAAATAGGAACCTTCAGATCCAGCTCAACACTGATGGACCCATTAAATATGTGGAGGTGCTGGGAGGAGACATGATGTCTCAGAGTCAGTCGTTCGGCTCCTATCTGTCTCCAATGTCCGAATTCAGTGATTTCACCCTCGTTAAACCCAGCAGTACCACAGACTTTACAAACACTTTGAGTGTGCTCGATGCCTCATTACCAGACAGCACGTGGACGTTTGAGAGTCAGCAGGTGAGAGTGTGAGCTATTTAATATATTATATTCCACAATTACAGACACTTTGATTTCATATTCATGGCTATACATTACGGCATTAAATACATATTTTATATTACATATACATTAAATTGTCATACATTACTGTCAAAAAGTATTGCCATATTGTCAAATACTGTAATTTCTGGATATTTCTGATTCCCTTGCATACCAATTTCTATAGGCACTAGTTTTGGAAAGAAACATTCACAGTTAAATTTTCACAGTTCAGCTGGGTGGAATTAGCCCTCGCGACCTTCTGTTCACAAGTCCAACGACTTAACCACTGACTTACAACTTTGTCCATTTTCCAACCTTGAATAAGTGATCAAATATAGCTTCACGCTTTCGGATAAGGCACTTAATAATAATGGCAATTTCTTTTACCTACTCTAGCATACAATTTAACCAACTAATATTTAAACAATAGCATTGTTTGTTTGTTAAAAAAAACAGATTTATTAACCAGGCAGCAAATGTGCCCATTTGTTGCAGTTAAAGATAATTTTATATTAACTAAATTAAACTGATTTAAAGCTAGTTATTATATTTTTGATTATTATTCAATGAAATCATGGCTGCTAACTATTAATGGTCCATTTTACTTTGGTGCTTCTTAGTTAATTTTGCTACAGTATTAAATAAAAACTAGGATTACCTTGTTTTAAGGTATTTGTTGATCTACACATATGTTTAGTGATATGTTGCGCTACATCTACAAACCAAATTGAGATGAGGTCAGAGCATACTACTTCGTTGGACATTGCCTTTGCTAATTTACACACCTCTAGAATGTTACTCTTAGTAACTTCTGACTGTAGAAGGTGTATATCATTAGCTTCTTCATGCATATGCTTGCATAGAAATCTAAGATTACCCACTATTTCTTGCACCCTGGCACTCAGTATATAACTTGTGCCTGTGGTGCTCCCAAAGGCCTAGCTAATTTTTCATGCCTTAGAATAAAGTCACTTACATCCAAAGCTCTTTCAGGTTTCTCAGCAGGTGCTTCACTGAGTACAGCAAACCTGCTAGACACGCCAAGCCAAGAGGAGCGATGCTCCTGGGGGCGAGCCTTAGCATTAGCTTTGGCTTTGCAAGTATTGGTGATGGCGTGGATACCATGCCACATGCACCATTTGTTGCTGCTGTCCTTGAAGTGGCTATGGATTCTCTGGGCATGTGAGTGCTTATCCATGCTTAAAGACGCCTTGTCCCCTGCCATGTAAGTGAAATCTGAGATGATGAATTAGCATGAGAATGTGCTCTTGGAGACAGTGGCATCCTTGATGCACTTACTGACCTAGCTGGTCACTGATGGTGTGTACTCCCAGCTGGTGAAGTTATCATTGGTTGCAGTATCCTTCCTGTCTGCAATATCTCTACTGTCTACAATCTCTACAATGATCATCATTACTGGAGAACAACTCTCACCCCCTGTATGAAACAGTTTCATCTCTGAGCAGCTCCTTCAGTGACAGACTGTTCCATCCTAAGTGTCTGAAGAAGCGATACAGAAGGTCTTTTCTTCCTGCTGCTATTAGACTTTACAATCAGAGCTGCTCCCAGTGAACCAGTCACCAAAATATACACTGTTACTGTGCAATAATGACAATAAGGGCTTTTTGCAATAAATGTACAATAACACTAATTTAAAACCGTGCAGTATTACCTATGTGCAATATGTCTGAGAGTGTAACTGCTTACTGGTGGTCTCTTTTTCTTTTGTATTTATACACTGTAATGTATATACGTTTTATTATGTCAGTCACTAAACTCATCTAGTGTAGTCTGCTGGAGTCGGATATAGTCCAGTTTATTGTTCATGGAGCAGATATTTTAGAGCAGGATCGATGGGAGAGTTGGCCTGGTTTGCTTTAAGCCAAGTAGTTGGATCGAGTGTTGTAGATATAAAAGCCACACATTTTCTCAAGGCCGCTGTAGTGTTCATGTTAACAACAAAAAAAAAAAGATATTTTATTTGTACAGTATATAGACAAATATAAAAACGTATTCTATACTGGAGCTATAGATGAATCACATTCCAGCATTTTTTTTGTTATAAAATCTAAGAAAGACACAGAGGTCGTTTGACTATGAAAAGAATAATTTGTTGAGCATTAATGTTTAAGAGAAAGACTATGGCACTCCAGCAACATCACAGGATTTACAAACACTCTGAGCATGTTCAATGTGTCATTACCAGGACCGTACTTGGATGTTTAAGAGTCAGTAGGTAAGAAAAACACACAGATTGTGTGTATCTTTCTCTTACTTTAAGGGTAATAATGTGCCATACCAAGAAAGAGAGAGAGAGAGAGATTAAAAAAAAAAACCTTTATTACAAATGCTCAAGGCTTGTAACAGCGACTGATAAAATATTTAATTTAAGTTAATACATCACTTAAATAAATAAATAGATAGATTGAACATTTTTGAGGGGGGGGGGGGTAAATACAGTGTAAACAAAATTTACATGAAGTTTTTTAAGACATGGAATGTGCAAAATGCAGTTCATCATTGACAACAGAGCAGAGTGCATTTTTATTGCACCAGATTTTCTTAAACATCATTAAGTTGTCTGTTTTCTTGTAAAAGTTAAAGTTTTTATCATTGCTGTTGTCACCATTTTTGCAACATGGCTGCCTCTTTTTTGTTTTACTTAATTTTTTTCTGCTGATGTAGATGCCCATCTCATGCCCTCAAAAAAGTTTAAGAGCTGACGCTCTCCTTTAATTCTCTGTATATATTTTACCCCAGGATAAAAGTTTAGACTGAGAAAGATTTGGTAAAAATGCTAAAAACACTTCACATGTTCCATTGAGTGCTGCATCTAGGTGTTCAGGGACTTTGGGCAGTCCTCCTAGGAAGACCTGCTCTGTGACCTGGTCTACTTTAAGCTTGCTGGTGTAAAGCTTTTTATAGAAACTAACCGCTCTCTTGCGTATTTCAGTGGGTTCAGATAAAATGTGCCGAAACTAGAGACATTCTTTTTTTAAGGTTAAAAAAACTTAGATGGTGCATCCATTTGGTCTGCATTCTGGAAGCGTGATCTTATTCCTGTTCCTTGTTTTTTTTAACCCTAGAAGGTCTGGTAACTTTTTTCTTTTTAGCTGTAAGGGTCTGAATATGGTCCTGTTCTTTTGTTGGTTGTAAAAGGGATTGGAGTTCCATGATTTGCTGTTGCTGGTGTGCTAAATGATTTACTGACTGAGCCAAATTCCTTGTGACATTTGCAGTGTACATAATTGTTTAGTGTGTACTTTGCCCAGGTCCCACCACTGCTGTAAGGATGTGTAGTATTTCTTATCTTGTTAAAACATTTTCCAAAAAACATAAAAAAAAAAATCATTAAAATGTTGTGTAAAAGAGCTGTTTTAAAATGCCAGTATAAAATTGTTGGTTTAATAGGTTTAAAGCTGCTTTGCAGGAAACCAAACTGTGGCCTGAGAGACCAACAGGGCTAATAAAACAACTCTTTAAAATGTTTAAAGGATGCTTGAAAACAGATGCTTTGATTTCATGAACATCATGCATCGCTTAAATCATATTTTTGGAGTAATTAAATAAGATGTGTGCGGGAAGGAATGAGAGAGAGAGAGAGAGAGAGAGAGAGAGAGAGAGAGAGAGAGAGAGTATATTGCTTTCAGCACCACAAATTTGAACAGCAACATTTCGTCTGCTGTTACTCATAAAGTCCTTTTATGTGTTTGTTTTATATTTATCTAATGGCAAACTGGAGAAATCTAATACTTAATTTACATTTGAAAAGTCGCCGTTCATGAAAACTCAACCTAGATCAAATATGTAGTTAAATGAATTCACTTAGTGCTCTGAATCATTCAAGATGTACTATTATAATGAGAGAGAGAGAGAGAGAGAGAGAGAGAGAGAGAGAATATTGTTTCCAGCACCACAGAAGTGGACAGCAACTTTTCTTTCTAATGTAAGCAAACCTTCTGCTGCAATTCGTTTGCTGTTTCTCATAAAATGATTTTATGTGTTAGATAAATAAAAAGCTTTTATGTGTTCACTTAGTACTCTGAAATTATTCCAGGCGTACTATTATAATGTTATAATGAGAAAGAGAGAGAGAGAAAAAAAAAAAAGAGAGAGAGAGAGAGAGAGAGAGAGAGAGTATTGTTTTCAGCACCACAGAAGTGAACAGCAACTTTTCTTTCTAATGTAAGCAAACCTTCTGCTGCAATTCGTTTGCTGTTACTCATAAAATTATTTTATTTGTGTTCACTTAGTACTCTGAATCATTCAAGTCAAGATGTACTATTATAATGAGAGAGAGAGAGAGAGAGAGAGAGAGAGTCTGTGTATTTTTTTCAGCACCACAAACGTGAACAGCAACTTTTCTTTTTAAAGTCAGCAAACCTCCTTCTGCAATTCGTTTGCTGTTACTCATAAAATAATATTATGTGTTAGATAAATTAAAAGATTTTATGTGTTCACTTAGTACTCTGAAATGATTCCAGGCGTACTATTATAATGTTATAATGAGAGAGAGAGAGAGAGAGAGAGAGAGAGAGATTATTCTATATATTGCAAGCTGCATTAAACAAAGCAAGATTGAAATAATGTTTTTTTATTCATTTTATTTTTTTAAGTTATATGTTAATCAATTGAAAGCTAATGTAACCCCTCACCATTTTATTAACAACTTACCAGATCAATTGTGTTTTGCAAAATGGAACAAAATATTGACGACGGTCAGAATTTCCTTTCGAATAAAATCAGAGCGTTGACTGCGTGTGTGTCTTTAAGAAGCAGCCATTTTGTTATTGGACGTCAGCGCACCAATAATCTTCAGGACTGTACAAAGAGATCCACTCCCTCCCCCATCGCAGGGAATCGCACGATGCACGGAGCCTATACAGACCGTAATGCGCTCCTGCTCTTAAAACTGAAAATGGATTACAATAAAGATTTGGAACCGAATCGAGATGTGAAGCTCAGTTTTTCTGAGATTGTACATATTTCATCGATCTGCTGAATTGTCTAGATTTTTTTTTCTATCAAGATGACAAAGAGGACGTGGTTTGAAGGATGGAGATGTCTTTTATTCTGGTTGTTCCTTTTTCTTCTTTTGTGGAATAACGCACAAGGCCAGACTCGCTATTCGATTCCAGAGGAATTAAACGTGGGCTCCGTTGTCGGAAATATCGCTAGAGATCTGGGTTTGAAAATATCCGAGCTTTACGATCGTAAATTGCAAATAGCCTCCGAATCAGGTAAGCAGTATTTCAGTGTGAATTTAGAGAAAGGTGAGATAGTGGTAGATGAAAGGATCGATAGAGAAAGCCTTTGTGGACAAAACGCAAATTGTCTGTTGCCAGTTCAAGTCATAATCGAGGATCCTCTCCAGCTTTACCGAATAGATGTCGAAATTCAGGACATAAATGATAATTATCCTCGTTTTCAGTCAACGGAGCGCGCGCTGAAAATCGCAGAGTCCACCGTGCCTGGAATGCGCTTCCCTCTGGAGAGTGCACAAGATCCAGATGTTGGGAGCAATTCTTTAAAATCGTACACGCTGAGCAAAGACGAATGCTTCAGTCTGAAAGTCAAGGATCTTGGAGATGGGCGTAAAGTGCCCGAGCTGGTTTTGGAGAAATCCCTTGACCGTGAGAAGAAGGCTTTTCATCAGCTAATGCTCACTGCACTGGATGGTGGAAATCCCGTCAAATCAGGCACAGCTCAGATAAATATCACAGTTCTGGATATTAACGACAACAATCCAGTTTTTAGCAATGCAATATATAAAGTAAGTATTGCTGAAAATTCAAGTCGGGGGGCGTCAGTGTTAACAGTTGATGCTGTAGATTTGGACGAGGGCACAAATGGTGAAATAGAGTATTCTTTCGGAGAGCACACACCCGACACAGTACGCTCATTGTTCCACATTGATTCTGGAACAGGCGAAATCATTTTAAACGCGCAGCTGGATTTTGAAAGCACTCCGACTTACAATATCGAAGTCATCGCTAAAGATAAAGGCGTCCCTGAAATGGAGGGCCACTGCAATGTTTATATAGACGTATTAGACGTGAATGACAACCCACCCCAAATCGTGCTCACGTCAAAACCGAGTCCAGTTCGCGAGGACGCGCCGAGTGGCACCGTTGTAGCGTTAATAAGCGCGCGCGACCTAGACTCGGGTGTTAACGGTAAGGTCACTTTACTCACACAACCTGGGGTTCCTTTTATACTGAAATCGACTTTCTCCAACGATTATTCTTTGGTGACCAATGGAATTTTAGATCGTGAAAGTTTCCCGGAGTATAACGTCGAAATTAACGCGTTCGATTCAGGTTCTCCTTCTTTGAGCAGCCAGAAAACCATTTCAGTCCAAATCCTTGATGTTAATGACAATCCACCAAACTTCTCTGAGAACTCGTACAAGGCCTATTTAAAAGAGAATAACAACCCAGGCTCGATTGTTTGTTCTGTCACAGCTTCAGACCATGACATTGGAGAAAATGCAAAAATATCTTATTCTATAATTGACACCAAAGGCCTCCACATGCCACTGTCATCTTATTTTTATATCAACTCGGATAACGGTAGTATTTTTAGCATGCACTCGTTTGATTATGAGAAGATGAAAGTGTTTCAGATACTGGTCCAAGCGAAAGATCATGGCTCTCCGACTCTGAGCAGTAATACTACGGTTCATGTTTTCATTGTGGACCAGAACGACAACGCCCCCTCTGTGATTTACCCCTCTGCACATATAGGCTCCGTCTCTCATCAGAGGATGCCCCGCTCCGCTAAAGCAGGACACCTCGTTACTAAAGTCACAGCAGTGGACGCTGACTCGGGCCATAACGCCTGGATTTCCTATCGGTTAGCGGAGGCCACGGACGCGTCTCTCTTCACTGTCACTGTACATACAGGAGAGGTGAGGACTAAGCGCTCTGTTTCAGAGCAGGATGACTCCTCTCAGAGACTGATTATAGAGATAAAGGACAATGGAGACTATGAGCAGTCCACCACACTCACTGTGGATATACAGATAGAGGATGGCTTTCATGAACCAATGTCAGACTTTAGAAACACAATCACAGAGCCTGAGAAGAAAAGCAGCAAAATCACATTATATCTCATCATCGCTCTCTCCTCCGTCTCGTTGTTGTGTTTGCTGACATTTTTTGTCTTGTTGGTCAAATGTGCTCGAGGCAGTAGAGGCAGCTCGAGTTGCTGTATCAGACGGAGCGATTGTGAATATAAAAATCCCAACAGGAACCTTCAGATCCAGCTCAACACTGATGGACCCATTAAATATGTGGAGGTGCTGGGGGGAGACATGATGTCTCAGAGTCAGTCGTTCGGCTCCTATCTGTCTCCAATGTCCGAATTCAGTGATTTCACCCTCGTTAAACCCAGCAGTACCACAGACTTTACAAACACTCTGAGTGTGCTCGATGCCTCATTACCAGACAGCACGTGGACATTTGAGAGTCAGCAGGTGAGGAAGAAAACGCACAGGTTTTATATAGCAAAAATGAAATTGTGTGTCAAGAGAGAGAGAGAGAGAGAGAGAGAGAGAGAGAGATGATTTTTGTCACTAAGGCATTCATAAAATGTCCAATAAATACAGCTTTGTTTTCACCTATTTCTGTTGATCAGTATTGGGTTGATTATATAATATAATATAATATAATATAATATAATATTATATTATATTATATTATATTATATTATATTATATTATATTTATTATAAAAAAAAAGTCACCACCTGGATTTTACTAAGCAAATAGGTTAAAGCCTCCCATTGGATAATTACTGCATGGGTGATTATGTTTCAGCTGGCAACAAGTTATTTAAATTATGCAGTGGGTAGCTTCTTATTTCTTAAATAACCATGTCCTAAGGTAAATCATGTGGTTGTGGAAAGTGAGTTAGCATTTGAACAAATTTAGTGCATCAGTTTTGCATCACATAAGGCGTAGATTCACGTGAATCGGAAATGTTTACAAGAGAAATGCGAGACTCTGGGAATGCAAACTACGTCTTGACTGATCTTATGGCGTGTGTCTGATCTTATGGCGTGTGTGTGTGTGTGTGGTGGGAGAGTGCGAGAGAGAGAGAGAGAGAGAGAGAGAGAGAGAGAGAGAGAGAGTGAGGATGAAGATGAGGGGGCTGACTGATGTTCATTAGTAATACACTTCTTTGTCCCTCTATTTCTACCAATAAGAAGTCGAGGTCTTTCAGTATCACAGTATCACAACTGAAATTTGGCTGCGATGCATCTGTAAAGCACTAAAATTCTGTTCATAATGAAGAACAAATAGGCTAAATGCATAATTCTAATTATTTGATTTATTAATTTAATTAACAGTCACAGCTTGTACCAGGTTTACATATGCTTTGAAGTTCATCATTCTGTATTTATAAAGTTAAAGAATTCCTGTGGGAATGGATATTGGAGTGATGCAAGGAGTACATGTCGGGATTTGGATAGCTCTGCATTTGGTTTTTGATATCGAGGCTACAGAACTGCTTTATTCCATGGCTGAAGAGTTGAAACCAGGTACCATAATAGAACACATGTCTAAGGACTTGAGCATGGATGTTCAGGAGATGATTCACAGGGAGGTGCGGAACTTGACTTTAAATGTTTTGATGTAGATCCAAAAAATGGAGCTTTAGTCAGCAGACAGAAAGTAGACTGAGAGCGCATGTGTGGATCAAGCGCATTGTGTCACATCCGGCTCGGACCTTTAAGGTCACAGTGCATGTGTTTGTCCTTAATCAGAATGACCATGTTCCGAATCTTCACTACCCTTTACTTCCTTCTGATGACACACTGTATTTGTTTGCTCCCATCTTTGCTGAACCTGGTCACCGAATTAATCAGATCTCATGTGTGGATGGAGACAGCAGTCACAACGCCTGGCTTTTCTACAGTCTGTCTGGTCTAGATGCAGCACTGTTTCACATTTGCACCTATACAGGAGAGCTGAGAGTAGCTGGAAATCTCAGGCAGGAAGAACATAAGAGCGTATTCAGCATCACTGTGTTAGTCAGTGGATATAAAACAATTGCAAACAATGAAAAATCAGCACTTTGGAGCATTTTTGCTGTTAATATCACTCTGGTAGAGAAAATGACAGATGCTTTGTCTGATTTCAGGAGCTCACCAAGAATAAAAATGAATCACTCAAAAGATTTTGTGTTCATGTCAGTCTCTCTCTCTTCGCCATTATATCTTCCACAGTGCAATGTCTAAACCATCATGGTCATCTGACCTATCATCTGATCATGCACAAATTGGGATTTGTCATGCTGTTCAAGATCATTTAAACAATCTTGATTACCAATCTTCATGTATGTAAATCTATAAAAAAGACTGCGTAGGTAGATTTCAGGAAGCCAGATTTGTTGAGATTTTGAGCACTGATTGTGAAGACAGTTTAAGACTGAATGATTTCATTGGTCATTTTCTTATTATTACGTGACACACTGTAAAGGCTTTTATTTGTCACTTGCATATTTAACACATGGAAAACTGCATACTGGAACTCTGGTGGTAGATCCACTAATATACTATATTGAGATATGTGGTAGCATACATTTTAGATTCACTTGAACTAGAGACCCATACCTGGTCCAGCATGACATTATCCCTGTATGAACGCCATTGAATTGGAACACGAATTGCACCCCAGATCTCCTCACGTGACTTTACCCATGCCCTTATGGCTGAATGAGCAAAATCTCCTCAACCACACTCTAAATTATAGTGCAGTATCTTTTCAGATGACTTTGGGTTATTATAACAGCAAATATGGACTGAAAGTAGAATGTGATTTGTGAAAAAGCAGTGTCCTCAATATCTTTTGTTGATATAAAGTATATATAGGCCACTTTAATTTTAACATCTACTAAACTGTACAAACAGATGCAAAATATACATAGTGAAAAATGTTAAGTAGAAGAAGACACAACATATACAAAATATACAGACACACTGTACGTAAATATGGCTGAGACTACATACCTAGTGTGCGAAAATTTTGGCTGTACAAATGATGCGTTTACTGGCTGGTTATTAACTGGTTATGATGTTATATCAATAATTCCCCTTATTTCTTGCTATTTCTGCGTTCATTGTAAATCTATGATTATCAGCAGTAAATGATGAACACAATCCCTTTTCCAAAGATTCATAGCTTGATTTTCTTTACATTTTATCAGTATTTCTTTTTTTTTTTTGTTCTATTTGTCTGTAGCTAAGTTTGTTGTTTGTTGACATGTCTGTTGGTGGGATTTAGATGAGCATGGTTAGGGTTAGGCTATATATTTTTTGTATGCCAAGAATGGCAGCATGTTGCATTGCTCCAGAGAAAAGTCCAGAGAATGTCCAGAGAAATCTTTTAAATTGTGCAGTTTTTTCTACAAAAGCAAAATTGGATGGACGTCATGGCATTAGGGCAATTGTGTGTGTGCGTGTGTGTGTGTGTGCGTGTGTGTTTGGGGATTTGTGAGACATTACACATGCCACATGGTCCTCTTCAGTTCAGGATATAGGTATTAAGATTGAAAACAGCAAATATCTCACTAAAATCTGCAAAACAATATTATAAAATTAACCAAATCACACTCCTTGATGTGAAGTCTACACATGTAGTCTCCATGTGAAGTCAATGCAGTTTGCCTGGCCATCTTTCTTACAGGCACTGAGTAAACCTAATACTCTCTGGAAAGATATTATGTGTGTTCCTATATTGTATGTGCACTCATGTGTTTCAGAGACATGATGGATATTTCAATTATTCACACATTCAGTCTGGATTCTGTAAAAGCCTGACTCCCACTAGGCATAATCTCTATCCATTTTTTGTCCTCCACTCTACTTGCAGGTCTGATAGCAAGACTAACTCTATTGTCATTTATAATATCACAGAAGAGATACCTTAAAGTGGGGGCAAATATTTCTAAAAGAAGATATAAACACAAGTGTTTCTCTTTTTTCCTTCACAGCAAAAGCCACCGAACAATGACTGGCGCTTACCTCCTAACCAGAGGCCTGGACCTAGTGGGTAAGTGAATTAGTGGCTTTATTAGTACAACCCCAGTTTCAAAAAAATGGTGTAAAATGTAAATTAAAACAGAATGCCATTGCAAGTCTCATAAACCCATATTATTATGATCATATTATTCAAAATAAAGCATAGAAAACATTGATTGTTTTAATTGAGCAAATGTACCATTTTAAGGAAAAAAATAAGTAATTTAGAATTTGATGGCTGTAACACATCACAACAATTTCGGGACTGGGACAAAAAAAAGCTGGAAAAGTAAGTGTTTTTTAAAAAAGAAAAAGCTGGAGCAACTTAAATTACATTAATTAGATTAATTGGCAACAGTTTATTAACATGATTGGATATTAAAAAGGAATAGTCTCTCAGAAGTAAAGACGGACAGAGGATTACCGATCTGCAAAAACATTGTCTACAAATTGTGGAATTTCATGTTCCTCAACATTAAATAGTGAAGACTGAATTTACACTGGATGCTTGTGGTCTTCTGGCACTCAGGTGGCCCTCAGGTGTAAAAACAGGTAGAATTCTGTATTAGAAATCACTGCATGGGATCAGAAACACCTCCACAAATAACTGTCTGTAAATGCCATTCACAAATGCAGGTTAAAGCTCATCATGCAAAGAAGATAACCCAGAAATGCTATTTTCTTCTTTTGGCCAAAGCTCATTTAAAATTAATGAGCTAAAGTGGAAATCTGTTATGTGGTCAGATGAATCGAAATTATATATATTCTTTTTTTAAACCATGGGCACCACACCTTACAGACTCAAGAGGAGAGGGACCATCCAGCTTGCACACCTGAAAAGGCGACATCAATGCTGGAAGGGATAAGAGCAACATATGCTTATATTGATCCAATGCCATTTTTCAGGAAAAGCCGTGCATATTTCATCAAGACAATGCTAAACTGCATGATATAACTATTACAGCAGCATGGCTATATAGTAAAAGAGTTTGGCTGCTTAACTGGCCTGCCTGCTGTCCAGATCTTTCATCAGTTGGAACTCACAATGTGAGGCTACAATAGGGGGTAGCTACAATTCTGTATCAGACAGAAATGAAACAACATTTCTCTCCGCAAACTCCAACAACTGGATTCTTCAGTTCCCATTCATATTTGGACTGTTGTTTAAAGTAACAGGGATACTATACAGTAGTAAACATCAAAATGTTTTGGAACCATCAAATTCATAATTACTGTTATTAAAAAAAAATGAGATTTGTAAATTATTGTATTATGTTTTTGTTTACATTTTACATAATATCCCAGTTTTGGAATTGGGGTTGTAGTTTCTATGGTGTAATGGGATAAAGAGTGATAAAAATGTTATGCAAAGGTTCTAATGAGCACTGGGATTATAATATACTTAAGTCAGGACTAAGCACAGCAATGATCAATAATTGGGGTCTAGATTTTTATGGCATTATTATAAATAAAGGTTTACTCAAGATTTACTTGCATGTTACATCAGGTTTCTCCAAACCACATTAAGGATCTTTGACAGAACTTTTTTTAAGAATGTGCCAGCTAATCGTTGCTCTGCCATCAATCCCGGTTAATTTATTGTTACTTCAGTAGAAAATCTTAGTAACCTTATTTGCTAAAATTGACGGCTGTAGATATCGGTGTCATGCTGACTGGCGTTTGGCTATTGAGCACATTCCTACTGTCCCTGTGTTCCAGCCAGCACAGGTTCCATACCCTGCAGCAGAGGTGGACTCCATACGAGAAGTCCAGGTAGAGTGCAGGAAGTGGAAGAGGACAGTAGTGTGTGCTGCGCTTGGCTTCATATGGGGAGCCTTGTAGTTTTTGTCAACTTCTTTTAGAACTCTTTTGTGTGTCATCTAGCTCCCACCTACACACTTTCCAATCGCCCTGATGTTTTCGAGTCTGTGTGTGTACCAAAGGTAAATACACAGACTCAGGACCTTTGGACATGCGTGTATTGATGGAGAGTCTTTGTTGCATCTTGCTCTTTAGGTTTAATGTAGTACTTTGTGTGGTGTTGCCTAGTTAAGTGCTATTTCTTTTGTCTGTTTTGGAATGGGTTTGCTTTGGCTTTGTAAGAGAAATTGTGTGTCGTCTGTCTTTTGTAATGTAGACAATATTTCTGTTGTCCTGTTCTTCAGTTACAATTTTGTGTGGTTTATGTGGGTAAAGACACAGCAATGAGAACACATAGATAAAGTTCTTTATTGCAATTTGCTATTCAATGAAATCAAGTTTCCGTTCTTAAGGTGCATGAAAATAAAAATAAAATAGAAAAAAGTATTAAAACTGAAATTGTTTTATAGAATATAGTATAATCAATTGTGTTAAATAATAAGTTAGGAATAGCACATTTTAGGACATGTTTTAAAGATATAGTACTGTATAAAAGCATGTCCAAAAGTTCCTTTATTTCACAGCTATTTTAAATGTTCACTATATTTTCATTTATAAATAAATGGCAGGTATTTATCTAACTATAGTCTAATATTGTTTAACACACTCAAGAAGCTACTTCTGACACTCTCATTCTTTAACTGAATCTCTCTTTTTTTCCTCTCTAATAAGAAACAAAAATGAAGTTTTTCATGTCACAAAATGTAAAAAACTCTTCTTTCTTGAGGATGTCGAAAAAGCTACAGCTTTAGCACTGGCTGTTCCAAATCTCAGATTCCTTCTATAAATAATAAACATCCAAAAATCCTCTTCATTATAGAGAATACAGAGAACAGAGAACTGTACATGTCTCCGTGAGTGTGTGGTTAGTATAAAAATGGTACTGTATTAGAAGCATGCATTGTTGCAGTAAATTAAATGAACAGCAATGTGGTATAAAGAGACAGGTTGAAAGTGCTGGATATTAAACTGACAATCCAAAAACAGAAAATCAATGTGTGTGTGTGTGTGTGTGTGTGTGTGTGTGTGTGTGTGTGTGTGTGTGTGTGTGTGTGTGTGCGTGCGTGCTCTGACCTGTTTGCCTGTTTGATTACATTACGGCTGCCTCTGCTCACTTTGACTCCAGCCTCCATTACTGTGTGCTGCTTTTGGTTCTAGCACAAAATGGCCGCCTCTGCTCATCAACCCGGCGTGTTCATGCCAAGGACAGGCGAGCATGTGTGTGTGTGTGTGTGTGTGTGTTTGTGCATGTAAGAATGGAGACACTAAATTTCCCTGTATGCTGTGCAGAGCTGGACCTCGTCCTGAAGACTCTGGTGCCGGTGCAGTAGTGGGAACAGGACCGTGGCCAAACCCCCCCACCGAGGCAGAACAGCTCCAGGCTTTAATGGCTGCTGCAAACGGTGAGCTTCATTCTGTTCTATTATTTAATTTTTTTATTAAAAATCCCTTCATCACTTTGCTAACCTATTTAGCTATCTTCAGAGAGATTTGAGAGATTTTAAATTAATCGTGTAACAAGTCGTGTAGAGGGAGTGGGATCAAAATACATTTAAATTATACATTTATTGTGTGCCTGTTTTGTTTCGCAATATGGACCAAATGTAATGTTTTGCAAATGTCCTTTAAATAAAGGTGCTATGACACCATTTGTGGTCTAAAAACCTAAAATGCCATTAGTCTTCAGCACAGTGTGCAAGGAATCAAAGACACCATTTAACATTTTTAGAAGAATATAATTATCAACATAATTGTGTGATGAACCGAAGTTGATTGTTTTGAAAATTACAGTAAGATGCCTCTGGTTAGCTAAATGAAGGTTGATGGAATATAAAAAAAAAATACAGAAGGGTCTTTCTTCATCCCTCACACAGCTGCAGTCTGTCTGAGAATGCCACATCATAATGCATCACTCTGTTAAAAGAAAGAAAGAAAGAAAGAAAGAAAGAAAGAAAGAAAGAAAGAAAGAAAGAAAGAAAGAAAGAAAGAAAGAACAAATAACTAACTGACATGATGTAGACAAAGATGGTGTGTCAGTGAGTCATATGAATTCTTCTGGGTTTCTTTTTATGCACCGTTAAACATGTGTGTGTGTCTGCCAGTGTGTTATAGCCACATAATGCATAGAGGTCGTCACCCAAAAGCAGGTCACACACAGACTGCAGTGCAGTGTTTTTTTCACTGGAGGTCTGTGAGGTCTCCTGTGCCAGACTGCCCACTTTTCTTTAGCGCATATGAGTTATTTCTATATTAAGATCACTGTTTAGTTTCTTGCATCTGATTGGGCAGGCTGTGTTGATTCATGTTATATGACAGCAGCCTTTACTGTAGTACACAATACCCGTGTTTAGATGCATCAGAGTGTATGTCAGCAATGTGCTGTTGCTATAGAAATAAACCTTTTTTTTTTATATAAATGTTAGAAGTAAAACTAAATTGTTGAGTTTATTTTTTTCTTCATAAGAGAAAAACAAAATCTGGTAAGGTAAAGGAACAACTGATTGTAGCTGCTTTAACAAAAGTGACAAATTGTTTTGTGGACATTTATCAACATGAAATGGAGCAATAAACTGATAATGGCATTTGTTGTTCTTAAAGGAACAGATAATTGAAACATAGTAAAAGAGAAATAAAGCATTCCTGGTCATGTTTTATTCATCACACCAGCTTCTTTTGTGATTATCTTCCTAATACAGCACATCACTTACACACAGTGTATTCTAATAAACTGACACTTTAACAATTCTTTCTTTTGTCCTTTCCTTTTATTCCTCTTTCTCCTTCTAATTCTCTCTATCTGTTCCCATCTCTCTCTCTCTTTTTCTTTGTCCTTTCTATGTCTCTCCCTGTTGTCCTAGAAGCGAGTGAAGCTTCAGCGACTCTCGGACCTCGCTACAATGCCCAGTACGTCCCCGACTACCGGCAGAACGTTTACATCCCAGGCAGCACCGCTACCCTAACGGCTAACCCCCAGCAGCAGATGCCTCAGCAGGCGCTGCCACCTCCTCAGGCCCCGCCCCAGGCTGCACCTACCAGCGATGTCCCCAAGGCTGCCCCGACTCCGGCCAGCAAGAAGAAAGTCACCAAGAAGGACAAAAAGTAATAAGCATAATATAGCATAAAGAACGCATTAGATCCGATCAGATCAGCAGTGGCGCTCTATTTCTCTAATCTGAGCATTTCTCGTCTGTGCATGTTCAGCTAGAATATTTCATAACCAGAAATCTCTTTATGACTGAGACTAAATATCAGTTGCAAATAGTTTTGCTTTTAGACACAACGTAAGAAATTCCCAGCTCTCTCTCAGCTCGTTTTCCTTTTATGTGGTAGATTTCGGACCCTAGCATAAAACACAAATATGGATAAGAAATAAATAGGACAAGATCAGACAAACCATGTCTCTTTTGTAACCTTGTTTGATAGCACTGATAAAAATACATGTTGATTATCATGTTACCATTTGGTTGTTTGTTTTTTTGTTTTTCTTACGCAAAATAGATGCTATTTGTTGTGACAAGAATGAAAATGAAATGTTTTTCAAGAATGTGCCATAACCCTGAAAATAAAAATAAAATGATTATTCTTGCATGATCCAATTTTTAACCCTAGTATTAAAAACCTATGCAGTCTGAAACAGATAAGAAAATTTATAAAGTTAAACATACTTGCTATAAAAAAAGCAATTTTCCACCTAAAAAAATAGTTGTACGGTTTGTATTCTAAGAGAAAAAACAACGTAAGATTGGATTTGGTCTAGAAAAAGTCGTTTCGCTCTATGTAAACTATGCTAGCTTAATTTTATATGATGATTATGTATAATATTATTATTTAAACACACTCTGATGGTCTATAGTGTGTATTGCTCCTATCAGCCTGTATTAACACAAAGGTGATTCCCAGACATTGAATATAGTGGATATTGGTCAATCATGATCATGCATCGAGTTCTTAGGATGGGTTGTGAGTTGAGAAACATAAAAGATTTTGACATACAAATGAATATTTACCAGTGGCGAACATTGAAATATGTTCTTATAAATATTCATCCAAATCAGTAAGACCTTGGTTGTATTCTCAACCAACTCCCAAATTGATCTTTATTACTCACCTGCATTCTGTAAAGTCTCAAACTCACCATGTAAATATGCCATGTAACCAGTCTGTACAAACTAGAGCCACAAACACCAGGCTAGCACAGGAATGTTTCAGTATTTTTAGAAAAAAAAAAAAAAATAATAATAATAAACAAACAAAAAAAAAAGTGTAGTGCTTTAGATACAAAAAAAGATTCAAACACACTTACTAACCAAACTGTAAATACAACCTCGAAATCTCTGAAGACAACGCAATCATAGCTTAGGCCTTGTGAAATACTAATCAAAAAAATGTGCATATTTTTGTGTTTTTTCCTTCTCTTTCACTTTATTTCTTCCCCAAAAAAATGAAGGTGTTTTTAGCGTGCCCTTTCTTCGACATCTCTCTATAGTCTTCGGTGTTTTGTAATTTACAGTAAGCTGTTTAATGCTACCGGAATGGCTATTCCTGTCTGTTTAACTCAAAATATATAGAAAATAATAATAAATGTAAATGTCTGTCTGCTGCTTGAATATCTTTCTGTATTCAATTGTGTATTTCAATTCCTTTATCTCTTTTTCTTTCTTAACCGCTTTAACGCTTCATGTCCTGCTTTTATTTTATATGCCGATATTTATATGGCTGTTGATTTTTTGTTTATGTTCTTGTTTATTAATGGGACACTTACATTTCAAATAAAAGTTTGAACTCACATTAAGGTCCTGTCCCTAAGTGTGGTTTGTAATTGCTTCATGGCTTCATTCTGCTGAACATATTAACATAATGACTGTATACTACTGTTTTTAGTTATACTCATAACAATATCAGCAACAACAAAAAAAGCAAAAAATAAATAAAATAATAATATACATGTATACAGTGGTACCTCGATACTCGTGACCTTGATAGTTTGCAACTTTTCGTTTGGAACCGGACTAAGAGTAACTCGCGAAAAATCTGATAGTTCGCGAGAAGCCGTGAGTGGCTCGAAAGAATTTCAAAACAGAGTTTGTACCAATAAATTACATAAAATGTATTATTGTATTATTCATTTAAAATAGTTAATAAAACATGTATGACAAGTAATACACAATTTTTGTTGAGTTTACAATTCCCATTGAAAAGGGAATGATCAAAAAGAGAGTCAAAACCTCATGATTTTTTGTTACTTGCTAGGGGTCATAGACCGTAACCCCCACATCGATATATATTATATGTATAGTTACGCTATATATATATATATATATATATACTGCAACTAATATAAATTGTTTTCTATGGTTTAGGACTATAATTGACATTAACAGGTTTTCAATGAAGTGTTTATCAGTGAACAGTTGATAATTTCAACAATGATGTAACTATAATGAATGGACATTTGGCGTCACCCAGATTAGTTTTCTTTCAAGGTTTCTTCCACATACCATCTTAGGGAGCTCTTTCCACAAGACTGTTACCTTTGACTTGTTAATTGGGGAAATTAGGGGCTAATCTTTGTATTATATTATAAATTTATTTAGAGATTTATTTTTGCTAGATTAAATGAATGAAAACACTTTAAGTTATGGCATTCTGTTTGGGTTCATTGATCTGCATCATAAGGCTGTATATATAAATTGTTTCAATAATGGATATCAAATATCAGTATTTTAGATAAAGGTATTTCAAACAGATCTAAAAACAAAACAAAAAAAGAATAAAGAAAAGAGTGGCAAAACATTTTAAAATTAGCAAAGAAAACTATCAGTTTAATGGTGATTTTTAGCACCAACAAATGATCCATGAATCTTTATAATGTTTTTGCTCACTGATCCAAAAATATTGTATTGAAATAAACACGGGCCATAAAGCACAGGCTTTACAACAGATCTGCATTACAATTTAATGATTTAATATCTGAACTCTCTTCAGTGCTAGGTTTGCCAGAAACACACATGACCAGGTTGCACACAATGCACTTTATGTGGCTAGAACAACTTACTTTAGTCCAAAGGTCTGTGTTCTGTTATGTAGCTCTATGTGTGTGATGTGGATCCATGCTGTTTTATGTAGCACCAGGGTTCTGGATGAGCGTTGTCTCATTTCCCTGAGTACTGCATCAGCTATATATAGTTGAAATGACAATAAAAGCTTCTTGACATCACTTATTCATAGGACTCGTATAATGATCAGATCTAAAAAAAAAATGTAAAAAAAAAAAATCTGATTTCCTAAACTAAATGAGAAGTTTCCTATTTCAGTGAATATAAATAATTTAAAATCTAATAGCTCAGTATGAGCTTGACCTGAACAAGCCTCCATTTCATTACACTTCTCTGTTGAGTTGACAAAATGGCCACTGTCTCAAGCATCTGCAGCGGTTGCCTAGGAGACAAGAGAAAAGGAGGTTATTTTCTGATGCAGCAGCATCCACATCTCTATGTGTATCGGCAGGTGATGATATAAAGGAACACGGTACTCAAGCGCACATAGGGTTATAAACATTTCATAGCATTTTAATAAGGTTAAATTTGAAATCTGAGCAGAAATGAAATTAGATGAGACAAAGAGGGGAGTAAAGAGAAGAGAGACTTAGGGAAGAAGAGGATCACTGGGAAGATCTGCTCCTTCAGAGAGAAGCTGTTTAAAAAGCAGTCTCTGATTGCAGAAAGATTTAGTTAATTAGATGTTTCACTAATCACCCCAGGAACAATAAATTAATAAATTAATAAATAAACTCTTTTTTTAGATGTCTTTAAATCACAGACGTCAGACACATCTGCTTTAGTAACTTTGAGAATCATGGAGGAGAATGAAAAAAAAAGAAGAATTTATATAAAATAGTAATAGATGGAGGTTAGGATGAGAGAATGCTGTCAAATGATATCCAATGACTTTCCTCTTGCTTTTATACAGAAAGACATTACATTACAACTTTTTACATTCTTTAGAAAATCTTCTATTTCTATTAAATCACAAAGCCTTACTAGTGTTGACACTGGAGTCTCCTTTCATCATTGATATAGGGATAGCTGCATACTCTGGAGAAGATCGGACATATTTATAATTCGATTATGTGGCGTGTTCACCATGAATGGTTGTTCTAACCAACCAATACCGATCTACTATTCACAATCCAGAAATCAGCAGTGTTTAAATTTAAAGAATAATAATTTTCATTAATTTATTTAATTTAGAGGGTTTTATAAAATGTATTTATTTAAAAGACAACTTGCAAAGTGTCTGTACCAACATGCTGTTTTACTAAAAATGTCAGATTACACAAGAAATGTTGCTGAAAAAAAAAAGAAATTATTTTTATAAGTAAAGCTGAAATGCTCTAATATTTTCTGTTAGCTGGTTTTCAGCGCACAGCTTCTAAAACATATGACATTCCTTCGTGTCTTGCTCAGCTGTGGCTTTTGTTACCAGGCAGATTTAACTGACTAGAGAAAACCATGATTGGTCCAGATGAGGCCAGATGCTCTTTTCAGTTTCCACCATGTGCCAGTGAACATCTAATCATGAAAAGGTCAGTTCTTCCTAAACCCTTTATGTGACAGGCCAAGTGACTAACGGTTTGAAATTCACCTCACTCATACACACACACACACACACACACACACAAACAAACATTTTAAATTCAAGGGCTGTGCATAAATATCATGCCATCACACTAGCGCTCTCTCTCTTTCTCTCTCTCTCACATGCTCATATATGCACAGTGCTGCTTTTCTTTGTTCTAAAAGATTCATGAAATAGCAAGAAAAAAAGAAAGATAAGGTTATTCTGCTAAAATAAAAGACTCCATCCACTGTGTGGATCACCTCCTCTTTTCCTCTTTCCCTCCCCCTCCTTCTTGCATGAAATTGGCAGCATCCATTAAAGAAGGAAAAAGCCCCAATGCAGCTGCTGTTACCAAGGAAACAAGGCTGTCAATCCAGCTGTACTACTTACAGCACAGAGGACTTAGAGCATAAAAAACACATACTGAGACACTTTCATACTCAAAGAAAAAGAGAAGACTCTATTATTTTATCTCATCATTTAAATGAATAAAACCAGCATTATTTATTTACAACAATGATTCATTAAGACTGGTTTGAATAATTTTTTTTACACTCTAATGCATTCAGCAATGTTCAAATTAAGAAATGGGATGTCATGATGAATATGGAATGCTCTGTTTTTTGGTCAAATAACCAATAATTTCCTACCTGCCTTATTATCATTAATTATTCTTTAGAAAAGTACTTGTTTTTCATCTGTACTTCTATTAATGGCTTGTAGTGGACTAAATATAGTAACAAAAGGAAAAGAAGTGAGCAGATGAACTCAGAAAATAGGCAAAAGCCAAAAGTCAAAGCAAACACAATGGCAAATAACTCCAATATAAAATCAAGGGCAAAAGGCAAAAAAAGTCAAAATTAGCTGTAAGAAATCTATTGCAATAGCAAAAAACACGGAGAATTAGCTGGTATAAAAGGACATAAAAAGAAGGGTTACCAGGAAGCAGGTGAGTTCATCAGGCAGGTGAGTGAGAGAACTGGACTGGAGGGGATTATGGAATGGGGGTTCATTTAGATGTCACAATAAAGTGTCAATGTTTCTTTAAAATATTGAGATCATGAAGTTACAACTTTATCAATCCTACTAACCTATTCAGCACAAAATTTGCTAAATAAATGAATAACATGGGTTAAGAATAAAGTAGAAAAGATTTTGTAAGTTTAAGGTAAAAAGAAAATAAGGTAAAAAAAAAAAAAAAAAAAAAAGCTTACGTTAATAAATAAAATCACTTTAGATTTAATATAGAAATCCTTTGTCTTTTCTGTCACACTCATCCACAAAATAAAGGACAATTTCCTAGCATGTCTAACACAGATTTTCTCTGGTTCATGGAGCTTGTCCATTTTTCTATCCATCACAGGAATGTGTGGGGGTGGGGGTGGAGGGGACACACACAGTTCTGCTTTCTAATATTTATAGGCAACAGGCACTCGGTGGAACCACAGTTCATAAAGCATGTCTACCCCAACCCCGTCTTATCATTACCTCTTTGTTTTTCCCTTAGCCGTTACCATGGCAACCCCGCATCCTCGAGCTGGATGTGGAAGTGAGGAGAGCTGAGCTCATGCGACTAGACCAGCACACCTGCAGTGTGAGTCAGAGCAGTGTGCTCGAAGAAAGAGATAATGCAGGTGGGGAAAACACAGATAGCGTGTGAGAGAGAAGGAGAGAGTGAAAAATATAGAAATGGTTTGTTTGTTCTTGTGTCCTGAGAAACTCTTCAAAGGCTTGGATTTTTCTTCTGCATATATTCTCTCTCTTTAAAAAAAACATTGAAGAGGGCTATTTATTTGAGACTCATTGAATTTCTCCTTCGTCTTTTCTCTCTCTCTCTCTCTCTCTCACATGCTCATATATGCACAGTGCTGCTTTTCTTTGTTCTAAAAGATTCATGAAATAGCAAGAAAAAAGAAAGATAAGGTTATTCTGCTAAAATAAAAGACTCCATCCACTGTGTGGATCACCTCCTCTTTTCCTCTTTCCCTCCCCCTCCTTCTTGCATGAAATTGGCAGCATCCATTAAAGAAGGAAAAAGCCCCAATGCAGCTGCTGTTACCAAGGAAAAGAGAAGACTCTATTATTTTATCTCATCATTTAAATGAATAAAACCAGCATTATTTATTTACAACAATGATTCATTAAGACTGGTTTGAATAATTTTTTTTACACTCTAATGCATTCAGCAATGTTCAAATTAAGAAATGGGATGTCATGATGAATATGGAATGCTCTGTTTTTTGGTCAAATAACCAATAATTTCCTACCTGCCTTATTATCATTAATTATTCTTTAGAAAAGTACTTGTTTTTCATCTGTACTTCTATTAATGGCTTGTAGTGGACTAAATATAGTAACAAAAGGAAAAGAAGTGAGCAGATGAACTCAGAAAATAGGCAAAAGCCAAAAGTCAAAGCAAACACAATGGCAAATAACTCCAATATAAAATCAAGGGCAAAAGGCAAAAAGTCAAAATTAGCTGTAAGAAATCTATTGCAATAGCAAAAACACGGAGAATTAGCTGGTATAAAAGGACATAAAAGAAGGGTTACCAGGAAGCAGGTGAGTTCATCAGGCAGGTGAGTGAGAGAACTGGACTGGAGGGATTATGGAATGGGGTTCATTTAGATGTCACAATAAAGTGTCAATGTTTCTTTAAAATATTGAGATCATGAAGTTACAACTTTATCAATCCTACTAACCTATTCAGCACAAAATTTGCTAAATAAATGAATAACATGGGTTAAGAATAAAGTAGAAAAGATTTTGTAAGTTTAAGGTAAAAAGAAAATAAGGTAAAAAAAAAAAAAAAAGCTTACGTTAATAAATAAAATCACTTTAGATTTAATATAGAAATCCTTTGTCTTTTCTGTCACACTCATCCACAAAATAAAGGACAATTTCCTAGCATGTCTAACACAGATTTTCTCTGGTTCATGGAGCTTGTCCATTTTTCTATCCATCACAGGAATGTGTGGGGTGGGGTGGAGGGACACACACAGTTCTGCTTTCTAATATTTATAGGCAACAGGCACTCGGTGGAACCACAGTTCATAAAGCATGTCTACCCCAACCCCGTCTTATCATTACCTCTTTGTTTTTCCCTTAGCCGTTACCATGGCAACCCCGCATCCTCGAGCTGGATGTGGAAGTGAGGAGAGCTGAGCTCATGCGACTAGACCAGCACACCTGCAGTGTGAGTCAGAGCAGTGTGCTCAAGAAAGAGATAATGCAGGTGGGGAAAACACAGATAGCGTGTGAGAGAGAAGGAGAGAGTGAAAAATATAGAAATGGTTTGTTTGTTCTTGTGTCCTGAGAAACTCTTCAAAGGCTTGGATTTTTCTTCTGCATATATTCTCTCTCTTTAAAAAAAAAAACATTGAAGAGGGCTATTTATTTGAGACTCATTGAATTTCTCCTTCGTCTTTTCTCTCTCTTTCTCTCTCTCTCTTCCTCTAACACATACAAATTCAATCTTCCTCTCTCTCTCTTCCTCTAACACATACAAATTCAATCTTCCTCTCTCTCTCTTTCTCTCTCTCTCTTCCTCTAACACATACAAATTGTCTCGTGTGTCTCTCGTAGACTCTATATGCCGGAGGAGCGGATGCTCGCATAAGGAGCCAAGTAACCATGGCAACAGACAGAAAAATGACGACAGCTTTTATGAAGAGGATTGAGGTTTGCATTAATGTGCAGCATTGTGGAATATTACGCTTACACCTGCACATGTGCACACACACTAAAAACAAACCAGCCTTATAAATCATTTACTAACGATTTCCTGTTTTTGTTCATTATCTATCACCCAGGACAAATAATCTTAATAATGAATTACAGTTAATAAAATCTCAAATGCAGTACATATGTGCACCAATTATCAGTAGGCTGTCATATGGTCCTGAGTGAGAGAACTGGACTGGAGGGATTATGGAATGGGGTTCATTTAGATGTCACAATAAAGTGTCAATGTTTCTTTAAAATATTGAGATCATGAAGTTACAACTTTATCAATCCTACTAACCTATTCAGCACAAAATTTGCTAAATAAATGAATAACATGGGTTAAGAATAAAGTAGAAAAGATTTTGTAAGTTTAAGGTAAAAAGAAAATAAGGTAAAAAAAAAAAAAAAAAAGCTTACGTTAATAAATAAAATCACTTTAGATTTAATATAGAAATCCTTTGTCTTTTCTGTCACACTCATCCACAAAATAAAGGACAATTTCCTAGCATGTCTAACACAGATTTTCTCTGGTTCATGGAGCTTGTCCATTTTTCTATCCATCACAGGAATGTGTGGGGGTGGGGGTGGAGGGGACACACACAGTTCTGCTTTCTAATATTTATAGGCAACAGGCACTCGGTGGAACCACAGTTCATAAAGCATGTCTACCCCAACCCCGTCTTATCATTACCTCTTTGTTTTTCCCTTAGCCGTTACCATGGCAACCCCGCATCCTCGAGCTGGATGTGGAAGTGAGGAGAGCTGAGCTCATGCGACTAGACCAGCACACCTGCAGTGTGAGTCAGAGCAGTGTGCTCGAAGAAAGAGATAATGCAGGTGGGGAAAACACAGATAGCGTGTGAGAGAGAAGGAGAGAGTGAAAAATATAGAAATGGTTTGTTTGTTCTTGTGTCCTGAGAAACTCTTCAAAGGCTTCGGATTTTTCTTCTGCATATATTCTCTCTCTTTAAAAAAAAAAACATTGAAGAGGGCTATTTATTTGAGACTCATTGAATTTCTCCTTCGTCTTTTCTCTCTCTTTCTCTTTATTGCTTCATTGCTCTTTTCTTCATTCTCTAACTCCGAAAACGGCATCATTAACCCCGGCTAAACTGCAAACAGATTCCTCCCCCTTTCCTTTTTTTTCACGGCATCACATCCCCCTCTCTCTGTGTGCTTCCTCTCTCCTTATTTTCCTCTCAGTTCTTCTTTGTCCTTTCAGCTGAGCATATAGAGCAAGCACACACAGACACACACACACAGACACACACACACAGACACAGACACACATACAAATTCAATCTTCCTCTCTCTCTCTCTTTCTCTCTCTCTCTTCCTCTAACACATACAAATTGTCTCTCGTGTGTCTCTCGTAGACTCTATATGCCGGAGGAGCGGATGCTCGCATAAGGAGCCAAGTAACCATGGCAACAGACAGAAAAATGACGACAGCTTTTATGAAGAGGATTGAGGTTTGCATTAATGTGCAGCATTGTGGAATATTACGCTTACACCTGCACATGTGCACACACACTAAAAACAAACCAGCCTTATAAATCATTTACTAACGATTTCCTGTTTTTGTTCATTATCTATCACCCAGGACAAATAATCTTAATAATGAATTACAGTTAATAAAATCTCAAATGCAGTACATATGTGCACCAATTATCAGTAGGCTGTCATATGGTCCTGAGTGAGATGGACAAATATACACCAGTAATATACACATAGCATAGAGACAAATATATGAGCATTACTGCATACAAGATAACACACCTAATGCGCATGCTCAAGCCAAAAGTCACATCAATAAAATAAGTCCTGTCCATGAGCGTCTGAAATGCCCCAGATAACAAAATAACATTTATCAAAATGGATTCATTAATTGATTAGTAATGTGCTTTGACTAATAAATCATTTCTATGGATTGAATTATACTCTGAGATAAGTAAAGCTTTTTTTTTTTTTTAAACACATACTTAAATAAACACATACTTATATTAAAATATAAGTCCCGAAATTCAACAAAATTATTCCTATTGAACACAAGCGGTACATCCCATGTATTTCCCACTGCTAGAGTTTTTATCCGCTCAGAAGTCTAATATGCAGCAAAACAATAAGCCTTGCATAATACGGTGTAGATAAAACAAAGATGGCAGACTTTTTTTTTTTACTTTTTTGCAATGTCTCTGGTTATTGAGTTGCACTTGTCTGATGTGAGTGACAGCGCAATAGGAGAAGCATGGCATCTTTAGTTGGACAGTAAATGGGCATGGCAGGGTGATTCCACACTGCATGTGTTTTACACACAGGCATTAAATTTGAGCTGGAGATTAGAGCATGGTTTATAAAGGCTAATGAATATGACACATCTGACAAGGATGAAGATCTCAGAGTGTCTTAATAAACCACATGACAGCATGTTTGCAGTTCAATCATTTAACTGAACATCTGTTTTGTTATTGTTTATTCTAAACAATTGTTGGATTAAATGATGTGGAGATTCAGGAGGTGTGGTGGAAAAGGATAAGGAACGTGTGATTTGCTCTTAATGCTGACTTCAATCAATTTAACCAGGCATACATTTCTTTCTCTAGACTGGCTTGAGATTTCTACCTGGAGACACCAACAGCTTATTGCCAATCAGCTCCCATGGGGCACACAGTTGTAAAAGCTGATTGGCCATCTGGACCTCAAGGCTGATCCATGTGATGACTGGAGCAGAAAAAAGGAAGAAAGAAGGTGGAGGAGTTTGGGGATAAGCTCCCTTCCCTGACCTCACCCAGTCATTAATCACTGTTAATCTTTATGAATATTTTATTCTTTTCTTAAAAGAATCTCTTTTCTTTTCTTATTCTCAATATGCATGAAAATGCAGGACGTATGGGTGTGTTCTTAGTGTGCTAACACAAAAAATACACAATTCTAAAAAGACAAAGAAATTAAAGATCAAAACTTATAAACACCACTGGGAAAACCAACAAATGATCAAACACAAGTAAAAAATAAAATAAAATAAAATTAAATTAAATTAAATAAAATAAAATTAAATAAAATTAAATTAAATTAAATTAAATTAAATTAAATTAAATTAAATTAAGATTTTTTTCTTGATAAGAATTTAAGTAAAATAAAAAAATATATATTTATATTAATAATACAGTTCGATTCACTTTTCAAATCAAAGTACAAATAGTGAAGCAGTATTTTCCAATATTACCGACATGTCTGACCACAAAAAGATTAGATTTTTTATTTAGAGAACACTAAATGTTCTGAGGAGCTATGTATGCTTAATATCTGAATGACAAATAGGCATAATTATGATGGCTGACCATACTCTATAAACATGGCAGACATAAACTACAAACCACATTCTAGAAATCCTATCAGAACTTTATGAGAAGTGAGGATAGATTCACCAGATTAGAGTAAATTCATTTAGAGGCACATCTTTACCTCTGATGGTTTCCAAGCATTGACCTTAAAAACTCCTTTCATAAATGAAGATATATATATATATAATTAGACTAAAATTATGTAGAGCTTCAATGGACAAGCTGTTAGTATAAAGACCGTTAATATAAACCATTAATGTCGATTTGCAGCTGGACTATCTGATTGATCACAATTTAGAATTTAACATCACCACACAGAGAACTAAAAAAGAACAGAGGAATCCATGGCCTATTTGTGGCCTTATATTGTCAAAATGAAGATGAGAGTCGACAGAAGAAGATATTTTTCAGTATCGCTATTTTATATCTTCAGAGTTCACATTTTAATCCTTCTTCCTCTTTGCCAACACAAGTCAGTAAGTGGACTGGTTGTGATAAATTACACCAGTATGTGTGTATAGTGCATTAAAATACATCCTACATCGAGTATACAGTATACAGTCCAGAAGATGAATGAATAAATAAATCATTTTATTCTGCATTGCTATTTATCATTAATATTCCTGTCATTATTGTATCAATAATCTACAGTATAAGTGGGGAGCATATGGAACCTCCTTATGGCATGCAGGCTGCTGAGACAAAAAGCGAGCTCTGGCTCTGATCTGCTTTTAGATCAGCGGTGTGGGATTAAAAAGGAATAAGCTCCTGCAGAGACCCACAGAGTGACACATACAGACACACATACACACACATACTTCTGCCACTCCCAATTCACATCACTAAGATACAAATCCCTCCTGCTGTCAGCTGCAAGCTACTAACACATATCACAACATGAAGCTCAGAATGTCAGCATGCAGCCCAGCAATATCGAGTGAATCAAATTATATAAAGGCATGATTCACTTTATAGTCACATCAAAGATTTTCCCTTCCAATAAACAATATTTTATGTTGTATATATCTTACAGAAGATTTTAAAGAACAGGAAGAGAGGAGAAAGGGCATTGCAGTATGCATATACTGTACAACCTTGTAAGATGCTCTGTGGCAGCCATGTTGGATTATGTAGGTCACACAGATTCTTCTTGGGCATGTGACAGGATTTAACCACTCTGTCTACACATTTGGTATTGTGGAGTATAAAAGCTGTGTATAGCTGTGGTTATACTGAAAGCCATATTTTTACTGTCTGTTTTGTGTAGGAGGACTTTTTAATCTGATTTGCTGGGTGGTATTGTAAAATAAAATGCACCACATATACACCACAATGCTCCTCAGATAAACCCTAGTTTCCTTTTGAGTGTGAAGGGAAAAAAAGAAAGCTGAGGAGGAAAAAAAAAAGAAAAAAACGAGACGAGAACCATGCTGCCCGCTAGTGCTGACAAAAAAAACTGCAATTCTTAACACAATACGCATTCACTAGAGGAAGATAAAGATGAGGATGAGAACGAGGCTGTGATAAAATGCACTGCATTTATTATGCAGAGTGTGTGTGTTTGTGTTTGTGTGTGTTTGTGTGTGTGTGTGTGTGTGTGTGTGTGTGTGTGTGTGTGTGTGTGTGTGTGTGTGTATTGTGCTGTAGTGTGGTAATGCCCGGACCTATATTCTCTAGTGCTCCATTTGTAATCATAGCACAAACCCTGACCAAAACATTGGGCCTTGCATATTGGTGGTGCCAGAACTAACAACCTTTTGATCACAGTTAAAATGTCTTTATAACTGAGCTACCACTCTACACATCAGTACATAATAAAAATCATCTGGGCCCTAATCAGGTATTAGAATTAGGTAACAAACAACTTTTCAATGTTGCTTCAGTTCACTGAAGTTTGCACACTTTTCTTAATGCACACATTTCTTTGGCCATTGCAACACCTTGATTCTCTGAATAGTAATTCTTACTGTAGAATGATAATGGCCTTATAACCCATCCCAGATGGATTGGAAGCAAGATCATTGTTGATGTATTTATTTCTTGGCATTGTATTAACACACACCTGAATGCTCCAGACAGGCAAACTTCTAAAACTAATCTTTCATAAAGATAGTTAAATTTACTGATGATAAATTAAGGCATTTGATTAGCAGCACCTAGGTGCTACTTAGACATTGGTAAAGGTGTAGTTAGTGTTTCATACATGACTTTGCCATTTTGTCTTTATTTTTGTAAAATTAATAATGTCACAGTATTAGAGGGACAAAACATTTAGGACGTTTTAGGGGCAAAGTGAGAGAGGCCCGATTGAGATGGTTTGGACATGTGCAGAGGAGGGACATGGGTACATCAGTAGGAGAATGCTGAGGATGGAGCCACCATGAAGGAGGAAAAGAGGAAGACCAAGGAGGAGGTTTATGGATGTGGTGGAGGAAGACATGCAGGTAGTTGGTTTGAAAGAGGCAGACGTAGAGGACAGAGGGGGTATGGAGACTGATGATCTGCTGTGGCGACCCCTAATGGGAGCAGCCGAAAGAAGTAGAAGAAAAAGAGGAGTAGGAAGAAAAAGATGAAGAAGAAGAAGAAGAAGAAGAAGAAACAATTTCACAGTGTAATAGCTTGTGTTCTTCTGAGACTGTATTTAGCTAATTACCTAAACTTGCTAATATTATGTCCTGTTGTGTAAAACCATAACATTCTTATAGGTTGTCATTTATATAACTTTTATGTGTTTGGCTTTATATGTGCTCAATTTACATACAAGTTTAAATTCACTTCATATGGAACTTAAAACATGGTGTCATGCTGTCAAACAATCATTGATTTCATTTGCTTTACAGACACAGATGTGTTTTATTTCTTCTTATACCAAAGCAATGACAATGATTACAATTACAAAAAGGTTTGACCACACTGTTCTACTTTAATCCATTTATGTCTATAGATATTGTCATAGAACATCCTTAAAACAAGTATTCTCGTGTTAGCAGACAGTAACCTCAACAGACCCTTTTTTCACTCTCTTGTTAATAAGCCAAAAAATGCAGCTTGTCATGTAAATGAAAAACTGCAAAGCATAAACTTTTCTAGCCTGAATCACATGTCTGTGTTACAGCTTTAACTCAGAGAGTTACAAAGCTTTGTCATAAGAGATTCCGTCCAAAAATGTTGAATTAACATTTCCTTACAGAAAACCTCAAAGCGTAAAGAATTAGATTTTTTATTTATGCATTTGAGCAGAGAACTAGCTGTGCAGTCTTTATTATACCATTCTATCATTGATTGTTTTCCTATAACATGACCCACTGTTTTATTCCATACAAATATGACAGAATTGATGATAAGGATATGTCTACTGTCATCCTCATCCAAAACTATTAAAACTGAAAAAAGTCTAAATCAGACTGCAGCTGCTGCTGCACTGAAAGTTCCATTATCACTCTATTCCTCTGAGAGTTTTTCAGGCAAAAAGGCAGCAGGGAATAAATGGGAGAGAAAAAATAATTGAATTGTGGACCAGTGACCCAGTATAAAGTGAGCCATGCTTAAAACTTATAAGAAGGTCTGCATTGCAGTGAGATTGAGCAAGTAGGCCAAACCAAAGCCAAAACAAAGTAAGTGAAGGCCTACATTAGTTCAGCTTTAGAGCCAGACTCTTCACATTAGCATTTAGCTGCCCTGATAATCAGATAAAGACTGTAATCTGGTTTGTGATTAGGTGCGGCCTCTACACCAGGCATTTTAACTTGTTAAAAAGATTACAGGGTATATCATAAACTAGCAACATACAGAAAATAGACAGAGAGATAGAGCAGGAGAAATAGAGAGAGAGAGAGAGAGAGAGAGAGAGAGAGAGAGAGAGAGAGAGAGAGAGAGAGAGACTGAGACAGAGATCACAGATGGTAGTGTAATAGATGGATGACCTTGGCATTGCTGTATTCATGTTGTTACACTGCAAACTGACCCCTTTAACAAGGTGCAGGAAGTATAATTTTGGAATTTTGAATTATATATATATATATATATATATATATATATATATATATATATATATATATATATATATATATATATATATATATATATATACACATGCCTTCTATATATATATGCCTTCTCACTAAACACCACTACTTAACTTTATTAATGCTCTTGAGTACAAATATGTGTGTGTGTTGTGTGTGCTTTTGAGCAATATATTCTACATTTAGTATCCATTTGAGGTTATAATTACTTCCAAACTTCTGGAAAGATGTTCGATGTGAACACACATGCATTGTATGGAATTATGTAGTAAACAAAAAGTTTAAACAATCCAGAATATGTTTTATATTTTAATTGTGACATTTCTTGCTTTCTTAATGTGCTTAAGACCATCAGTTGACAGTACATAATTTCTTAAAAAAATTTCTTAAAAGGTCAGTCAATCCGAGAAGTCTCAAAATCTCAAGAAATTTCAATATATCCCAAGTGCAGTCAAGCTAACCATCAATCACTATAATAAAACAAGCTCTCATGAGGACCATTACAGGAAAGGAATACCGAGAGCTACCTCTGCTGCAGAGGATACGTTTATTAGAATTACCAAACTACGATTTACAGCAGTTCCGATTAGATCCTACAAAAACAGAGTTCACATTTTACTATTCAGAAGAGACTATGTGAGTAAAAATTACTTGGAAAAACAACAAGCAGAAGAGACTCGAAATTTGATAGTCACGGTGCGTTTGTGAAAGCAAAAAAATGCAAATGTTGCAGTGCAATTGCGTTTGGATTATGTCACAATTTATGCGGCCACATATGAAAAATACGAAGAATACAATATGCAATTACTTTTGAATCATGTTCTGAATATTCTTCCATATCAAACAGTCATGCATTCGCACTATGCATACCTTCTAGTCAGATTAAAAGAACCTGTAAAATTGCTTAAAATATAGCAATAAAGCAGTGTGAATGTTATAGTTTGTTGTTTTATCAACTGTGTAATTAGTGCTAAGATACATTGATTTAAATTGTTATATTTAGTGAAATTTTAGATGTGTTAGAAAATAACATTAAGTTCAGTGTTTTCTTTAAAGAAGGGGGGATGTGATGATGGATAGCACTGTGTTATGTGTTATGTGTAAATGACTAATTATAATTAAAAGAAGATGAAGAAAGTAAATGCATGTTCAGGTAAACAAAAACTGACATTTTGTGACTGCACTGAGGGCTATTTTATTTTTAAATTATTAAACAAAACAATGATTCCCTGGCCCATGATGATTGGCTAATAAGCAAATTTAGATTCCCTAGAGCTGTGCTCTTCGATCTGTATGCTGAATTGGGTCTATTACTATAGAGGGCAACACGCTAGTCAACAGTCAAAATACAGGTTCTCACCAATCTCTGGTTATTGGCAACTGGTTATTTTCAGTGGGAATTGGCAGACAGGGAAATGTTTTATATAAATATCAGAGGTAATAAGTAACAAAGTACAAATACTTTATTACTGTACTCAAGTAGATTTTTTCTAGTATCAGTACTTTACTTCACTATTTATTTTTCAGACAACCTTTTACTTTGATTCATTACATTTTTACACAAATATCTGTACTTTCTACTTCTTACTTCCGTTTTCAGGACATCAACCTATTTCCAGTCATTGCACGGCTTTTCCAATCTATCACTGTGTATAATTTCCTGGCTCTCACACACCACAGACGTAGACTAGTTTATGAAGCTAACAATGGGCAAGGCAGAAGGAAACAAGAAGTATGGGGATAATGTGGATAAGACAGAGGAATACAGGAATGTAAACATGACTGAGAACAGAGACATTCCTGATCACCTGATCATCATTGCTATGCTTGTGTACTATATGGTGGATGTTCATACCTTCGAGAATTAAAAATATAAAACATATTTTGGGTTATTTAACACATTTTTGTTTACTGCATAATTACAGAATGCTCTTTCATAGTTTTCAAAATCATTGTTCTTTTTGGGCATTTTAAATACTATATAAGGCTAAATTAATTTAAATCCCAGACTGTGTTTTGTCCATCATTAGTCTCTGATGTTGTTAAACCTCTAACCTTGATTTCCTTTTTAATGTCCGAACTTTTTTAAAGCAAGATGACCTTTCTCCTTTCTGAAATAAATCTATTCTTGTCTTATATCCACACTGTCTACATTATTTCTTACATTTCAGAGTAATTAACCAGAATCATCTTCTTCTTCTTCTTCCACCCATTAGGGGTCGCCACAGTGGATCATGTGTCTTTATAACCCATTGTCCTCTACATCCGTCTCTTTCAAACCAACTACCTGCATGTCTTCCCTCACCACATCTATAAACCTCCTCCTTGGCCTTCCTCTTTTCCTCCTTCCTGCTGGCTCCATCCTCAGCTTCTACCGATATATGTTCCATGTCCCACCTCTGCACATGTCCAAACCATCTCAATCTGGCCTCCCTCACCTTGTCTCAAAAACGTTATAAATGCATGGTCTCTCTAATAAACTCATTTCTAATCCTGTCCAATCCTCATCAATCCCAATGAAAATGTCAACATCTTCAGCTCTGCCACCCCCAGCTCTGCCTCCTGTCTTTTACTCAATGCCACTGTCTCTAAACCATACAACATAGCAGGTGTCACCACAGTCTTATAAACTTTTGCTTTCACTCTTGCAGATACTATTCTATCACAAATCACTCCTATCACTCTTCTCCACCCACTCCACCCTGCCTGAACTCTTTTCTTCACTTCACTAACACACTCTCCATTACATTGCACTGTTGACCCCAGGTACCTAAACTCATCCACCTTCACCACCTCTTCTCCCAGCAACTGCACCACTCACTGTCGTCCCTCTCATTCACAAACATGGTCTTTGGCTTACAAGTACTCACTTTCATTCCCCTTCTCTCCAGCGCATACCTCCACCTCTCCAGGCTCTTCTCAACCTGCGCCCTACTCTCACCACAAATAACAATATAATCTGCAAACTTCCTAGTACATGGAGACTCCTGTCTGACCTCATCCATCAACCTGTCCATCACTACTGCAAACAGGAAAGGGCTCAGATACGATTCTTGATGAAATCCAACCTCCACTTTGAACCAGTCTGCCGTTCCTACTGCACACTGTTCTCATATATGTCTTGCACCACCCACACATAATTCTCTTCCACCACTAACTTCCTCATACAATGCCACAGCTTCTCCGTCGGCATCCTGTCGTCCGCTTTCTCCAAATCCACAAACACACAATGCAATTTCTTCTGACCTTCTCTATACTTTTCTAGCAACATTCTCAAAACATCTATTGTGTCTGTAGTGCATTTCCTTTTCAGGAAACCATACTGTTATTCCGCTGTAGTTACTGCAGGCCTGCACATCTCCCTTATTCTTAAAAAACGTTTGGAGTCGTTCACAATGATGTTAACTTTGCGGATGCAGCATGTGGTATGAATATCCATGATAGAGGGAAGACAGACTCACTATCCTCTGTAGGGTCTTGCGATCCGAGACAGTGCAGATCCCAAACCAGGCAGTGATGCAGCTGTTCAATGATGGGGGAGGGAGATGGGCTTTCCTCAGCCTTCTTATGCAGTAGAAATGCTGCTGGGCATAATTGGTGATGGAGCTGGTGTTGAGTCACCAAGTGAGGTTCTCTGCCAGATGAACACCAAGAAGTTTGGTGCTCTTGATGATCTCCACGGAGGATCCATCGATGATCAGTGTAGAATGGTCACTCTGTGATCTCCTGAAGTCAACAACCCTCTCCCTCGTTTTATCAACGTTCAGAGACAGGTTGTTGGCTCCACACCAGGCTGATAACCATTGCACCTCCTCTCTGTATGCTGACTCATCGTTCTTGCTGATGAGACCCACCATGGTTGTGTCATCTGCGAACTTGATGATGTGATTAGAGCTGTGCATTGCTACACAGTCGTAAGTTAGCAGAGTGAACAGCAGTGAACTGAGCACACAGCCCTGAGGTACCCCAGTGCTCAGTGTGGTGGTGCTGGAGATGCTGTTTCCGATCCAGACTGACTGAAGTCTCCCAGTCAGGAAATCCAGGATCCAGTTACAGAGGGATGTGTTTAGGCCCAATAAGCTCAACTTCTTAATCAGGTGCTGAGAGATGATTGTGTTGAATGCTGAGCTGAAGTCTATGAACAACCTTCGTACATATGACTTGTTGTCCAGGTGGGTGAGGGCCAGATGAAGGGTCGTGGAGATGGCATCGTCCGGGGAGTGGTTTGGACTGATGTGCCTCATGATGAGCCTCTCGAAGCACTTCATCATGATGGGTGTAGCCGCTACGGGACAATAGTCATTGAGGCAGGAGACAGTAGACTTCTTCGGCAAGGGAACAATAGTCGTCATTTTGAGGCACGTAGGAACAACAGCGCTGCTCAAGGAAATGTTAAAGATGTCGGTGAAGACATCCACTAGCTGTTTTGCACATTCTCTGAGCACTCTGCCAGTAATGTTGTCTTGTAGTTCGTGATCGCCTGGATGCCCTGCCACATGCACCGGTGCCACATGGATTCTCTTGGCACGGGACAGATTGGCCCTCGCTGTCTTTAAGGCCGTCTAGTCCCCTGCTCTGAGGGCACTTGATTTTAGCAGCGCACGCACATTAACGGTCATTGTAAGCGGTGCTGATGTAGCTGGTCACTGTTGACGTGTACTCCTCTAAGTTGATGAAATCAACCATAAACTCCAACAGCAGTGAGCAGTAGGTGGAAATGAGGACAGAGTTCTAACAACATTCCTTGTTGATGTAAACCCACAGACCACTGCCGCAAGTCTTACCGCACAGAGCTGCATTTCTGTCGGCACGAAACATGGCTAGCCGCTAACAGGAGAAATGGTAGAGCAGGCCGGCTAGGGTTAGCTTTTAGCCTAGCACTAGCTCGCTTTCTGCACTTTCGGCTTCCTCCGCTTCCTCACGCAGCACTTTCAATTCCCCTTCCTCTATCCTTTTGTCCGCCGCAGGCGATGCCGAGGTCTGGAGGCCTGGTTCTCGAAGCACGCCGAGGTCGCGTAGCTTCTGCCACAGATCATCATTTATTGTGTTGTTTTGTGATTATGATTAAAGCCTAATGATTCATTATATACTGACTTATATATCTTATATTTTCCCCACAAAATAGACACCATGTGAAATGTTCATCGTGTGACACAAAACACTTTTATCACATTCTTTACCGCTTCTCTCACACACTTCTCCCATCTTTCTGACATGCTTTCACATGCCCCCAACTCCCCAAAAAAAGAAAAAAAGGAAATGGTATCTTCCACATGGGATCAAACTGAGTGCATAACAGCTCAGCTCACACATTCCACCATGTGGTGAGGTTTAGTCATTTATTTAACATTAATCTGTGATTTAGTGTTCACAGTGTTTTTAATCCTAAACAACTTATTATAATTTGATAGTGACACAGAATTCAATGTTGAGGGCTAAAATGTCTCAAAATTCCAGATATTTGTGCACTATATTTATATCAGTATACACTGCTGAAAGTGTGTGAGTGCACGCTGCTTGCAGCAGCAGCACCATCTACCTGAAAGACAATAGCACTGAAACTGATCTTCTCCACATCAGCAACACTGACTCCATCAGGGCCAAATCCACTACTGCATCCATACCTCAGTCAACCAACCTCCTTGGGCGCAGGTTGATGACACATACAGTCCCCGGCACAGAGTGATGACATGGGCAGCTTGCTGTTTACTAAGCAACACTGACCTCTGCAGCTCTCCAGCCAGGAGAACAGGACTATGCAAAATTAGTGTAGCACAGAGACATGGGTGAAGTCTAACTGAGTGTGTGTTGTAATAATAATAATAATAATAATAATAATAATAATAATAATAATAATAATAATAATAATAATATCGATCTGTACCATATTGAATTGCATAGCATCATATTTTTTTATTTATACATTACATTTTTTATTTTTTTTATTTTTTGTCATCGCATTGCATTGAATTTCATAGTCTTGAATCAAATCAAAATTGGATCGCACTGCATTGTAATGGGGGTGAATAGAATTCTACATTTGTAGAATTCAAGGGTTATATTTATATTAAGTTTGTAATCTTGCGTACCAGTGTAGATTTATTCATTACTAGAGACTCAAAGCACTTTTGTACGTCGCTCTGGATAAGGGCGTCTGCTAAATGCCGCAAATGTAAATGTAAATGTAAATGAATAGTATTGCATCACATCAGAAGCTGCAGAAGCTTTAATGTATCATATCGTTGGCTATTCTTTGCGGTGTGAATCAGTTCTGCCTCAGTTATGGAGATATTTGTTCTTCTGGAAAGAAAAACGCTGGAGCTCTTTCAGAGTGACCAAAAGATTCTTGGTCACCTCCCTGACTAAAGCCATTCTCCCCAGATTCCTTCATTTGGCCATGTAGCCCTCTCTAGGAAGAGTCCTGGTGGTTCCAAGCTTCTTTCATTTATGGATGATGGAGGTCACTGTGTTCATTGGGACCTTCAATGCTGCAGAAATGTTTATGTACCACTCTCTAAAACTATACCTCAAAACAATCCTGTCTCAGAGGTCTACAAACAATTGCTTGAAATGCATTACTTGGTTTGTGCTCTGACATACACTGTGGGAACTGTGGGATCTTATATAGACAGTTGTGTGTCTTTCCAAATCATGTCCAATCAACTGAATTTACCACAGGTGGACTCAAATCAAGTTGTAGAAAGATGTTCAATGGAAAAGGATGCACCTGAGCTGAATGAGTGTCATGACAAAACCTGTGAATACTTCTGTATGTGATTTTTTTTTGTTGTTTTTTTTTTTTTTATACATTTTTCATAGACAATTTTTTCCAAACAAACCTCTTTTACATTGTCATTATAGGGTATTGTTTGTGGAATTTTTAGGAAATGTATGAATTTAATCCATTTTGGAATAAGGCTGTAACAATATGTGGAAAAAGTGAAGCGCTGTGAATACTTTCCAGATGCACTGTATATACACCTGTGTATTTGATTCTCTGTAGTTAAACTGTATATATGTTTTTGTTTGGTAATGGACCTCATTGTGTCAGTTTCCTGGACCCTGACTTGTCAGAGGAAATCCGACGGATGAAACAAAGAGGGATATAAACACATTGCAGGATTTCCTTTTGTCAGTGTGGAGACTAAAATAAACATAATACTCACAATAAAGTTTATGTTAAACACTTTGTCCTGTGTACCCAAATACATCTGGGTAGTTCTGAGCTTGTAAAAATGGTTTTAAATAGGAACATTTATTGCATAAATACATCAATTTCTTTCTCTCTCACACACACACACACACACACACACACACACACACACACACACACACACATGGATAAACAACACTGTAGTGTGTGGGAGTTTAATTGAGAACAGATGCACAGAGTTGAGTTACGGCAGAGGCACATACTCCAGTGTGTGTTTATGTATGTGTTTCAGTTTTTAGGCTAACAGTATCTAATACTTAATGTTGTCATTGTCATTTTGATAAGTCTTTGTCTGTGAAAGGCAGAGTAAAGGTGTGATGGGAAAGTAAACATTCTTAGAACTGAGAAGCTGGAATTTCCTTTATGAACTAAGCCTCTCTTTCTGTACACACCGACCCTCATTTTTCTTTATTAATCTTATTACTGAACATGATGAAAAGCAGACCTGTTTCTCTATGTAGCTCAGAACGTTCTTGTTGTATGTGTGTTTATGCGAGAGAGTGAGAAAAAGGCCAAAACACCAAAATGGTACAGATGACTATGCTATACTATACTAATAATAATCTTACAATAATTAAAATAAATATATCTAACTTTTTTTAATGCAGCATTTAACTAAATGTAATATAATGAATAAATCTCTCTCTCTCTCTCTCTCTCTCTCTTTTGTTAAGAGTAAATCTGTTATAGGGATCTACATGGAATCTATAAATAATCGAAACCCTTTAGTTGCCATGTAGGAGATAAAGCACACCGGAGGTCACTTTAAGTAGAAACAGACAAAAGTTGAGTGTGAGGCAGCTATTAGTCATGTTGTTGTGTATAAGTGGAATATAAAATTGTATACAAATCTGTTCCAAGTTGAAGTATAAAAGCTGATTCTGTGATTAGCACTAAACTAACTAAATCCTTTAAAACCATGTTCACAATTTTACTATCTAAGAGCCTAAGATCCAATTAAAAAATATTCTAATCTATTCTACATGATGTTTCTTAGAATAAACTAATAAACTTAAACAAGCATTAATGCGAATATATAGCAAACTAGCATTCCTTAATGTTAATGGGCATTAAGGACTTCATAATGATTTTCCTCACTGTTGTTTTTTAAGTAATAAAATTACTTTTTTTAGAATTTGTGTAACAGAATGGTAACAGAAAGTAAAGAACCGTTCAACTAAAAAAGAATGGGAGAATGCAATGTTTTTTATTTATTTTATTTTATTTTATTTTAAGGAAGTTCACATGATGTGACATCCTGTGTGACTTTGTCAACAACCTGTCATCCTGTGTGAGCTGAATAGAATATTTTTCATAGCCTATAAAGGATGACTTATGGAAAAAAGCACAAGACATTAAATGGCTTCACACATTAATGACCATAAAATAATATGTTAATAATATGATTAAATTAATGAATGATTATATTTGAAGTTATATTCAGCTGAGATAGCTTTAATGTTTTCGAAAGGGTTTATTCAAGTTTTTTCTTTTGACAAAATGATGAAAAAACTGAAGAGAAAATTCTTATCATGGGGCGTTCAGGAAGGACTTGGTGCAGTCTTATGTTAAAGAGCTATGGATAACTACAAGGGGAATTCCCAGGATACCAAAAAAAAAAAAAAAAAAAAAAAAAACAACCCCCACCCCAACCGCGCACACACACACACACACACACACACACACACACACACACACACACACACACACATACACACACACACACACACACATCAGGTTGGACTGTGATGTCAGAGTGCCCTCACATGTCCTTACTATGCAACTGCAAAATAAGTGTGTAATGGCCAGGAACATTAAAACGTTATAATGTATAATTATAACAATAATTATTTTGAAAATCAACTAGAAATATAAGATCCATACTATAAAATATATTCATGTAAAGTTGTTGAGTCAAGATTCAATAGTTCTGATTGATGTAGAATACATTAGTAACAACCTTAATTCATACAATATATGGACAAAAGTATTAGGACAACTGACCTTTCCTGCCATGTGGTTCTTCTCCAAACTGTTACCATAATGCTGGAGGCACATAATTGTATATAATATCTTTGGACACGATATAATAAAAATTTGTATTAAACTTTAAAACCAAAACCTGTTGGCAATGCCCCTGTGCACAAAGCGAGCTCTATGAAGATATGGTTTACCTGGTTTGGAGATGAAGATCTTGAGTTCTGATCTCAACTATACTAAACACCTTTGGAATGAATTGGAACACTGACTGCACCCCAGGTCTCCTCACCCTTTATCAGTACTTTACTAACACCCTTGCGGTTGAGGAACACAAATGTCCACAAGCACACTCCAAAAACTAGTAGAACATCTTCCCAGAAGAGTGGAGGGAATTATAAGAGCAAATTGGGACTAAATGTTGTTGCTCAAAAAGCACATATCAATGTTATTGTCAGATGCATCTAATGACATCCAAAACAATTGTGTGCCACGAACTTTGTAGTAACCGTTTGGGGAAGAACAACATATTTTGTCCATTAAACGTATATACCATATTTGCTTTTTAAATAATATAAATTGCAATTGTTGTTAACTATTGTTAAATGTGTGATCAACTTCTGGGTGGTCAATAACATATAAATAAGGATTAAATAAAGCTTGCTGCTATAGAAAAATACTCAACTTTTACATAAAAAAATGTCCTTTTATCTTTTTATGGTTAGGTGTGCTGTTGAAGTTCAAGTGTCTCTATACAATTTAGTTAATGTTGGCTTACATTACAGCAGCTACAAACATATAACTCCTCTCCACTCGATCTGACTCATTGGTAAAAACTGGGTATACATTTTGGCTTATGGTTTCCTAGTTGAAACCTTTTTTCATTTGCTGAAAGCTGCACTAATGACCTCAATATCAAAGAGCCATAACAAAAACACAAAAACATTGAATCCCACCTCATTACAAATCTATTGTAAAGCAACACACACACACACACACACACACACACACACACACACACACTAGCACGCACAGGTTCGGGCGTTGTCAAGTTATTCACAAAAGATTTGCAAGCAGGCAAACAAGATGAGGCCAAATGCAAAGTATTATGTATTGCCAAATGCAATACTTTGCATTGGGCAATGCACTGAATACACATAAACATAGTGAATTCTATAAGCATGGGAATAAAAAATAGAGATAGTTGTGTGAATTCAGGACAAATCCAATGACCATGTTGTTGTTTTTATTGTTATTTTGCTAGCAGGATTTTTATATTGATTTGACTGTATATGACTTTTAACCATAAGCCAAGAAAGATTTGCCTAACAGACAAGTAAGAGAAGACTCTGGCACTGCAAACACTTCTGTTGAAGATTTGCATATTTTACATATTTTATATTCCCTTATACACAACAACATGACTAACAGCTGCACAAAAATCTCACACTCAACTTTTGTCTGTTTCTACTTAAAGTGATTTTCTGTGTGCTTTATCTCCTACATGGCAACTAAAAAGTTTCTAATATTTATAGATTCCATGTCGATCCATGTAACAGATTTGCTCAACAAAAAGATGGAGAAAAAGATAGAGATATATTTGAATTCACAATTTCTATTTATTATATTACATTTAGTTAATTGCTGTAGTAAAAAGTTAGATATATTTATCTTGTTAATTGTAAGATTATTATTAGTATAGTATATAGTGAAGTATAGTCATCTGTACCATTTTAGTGTTTGGGCCTGTATTTCAGACACACAGACACAGACACAGACACACACACACACACACACACACACAGCTGCTTCTGGAATGATCCTGTGGGTCAAAGCAGCAGCTGGGCATTTTTTATGGCGTCCCATTGGCGAACTTTTGCTTTTGAATTGTTCCTGAAAAAGAGAACAAACTGCTAGTGTGTGTGTGTGTGTGTGTGTGTGTGTGCATGTAAAAGTGAAAATAACACAAACCCGGTGAAGATTAACCAGCCATTTTGAAGACACACACTTAGGAGAGACGAGAGACAGATGGTGGATTTCACTGATCTGTAGTTAAACACTCACACACACACACACACACACACACACACACACACTGACACAGATTTGGCCTTGGAAGTATGGGGAGGCCCTTAAAGAGACAAAAGCACTGGTGTAGTGTGTGTGTGTGTGTGTGTGTGTGTGTGTGTGTGTGTTAAGGAAAGCATGCAAAATAGTATGATTTTTTGTTAGTAGCAAATAAGATGGAGAATGTGAAAAACCGAGAGATGAGTGAGGGAGAGAGGGAGAGAAAGAGAGGGCTTTAAAATGGCTGCATGTTTTCCCAGGAATGCACCGTGTCATTCAAAGGTCAACATCTCCCCCTACAGGCTACTGAGTGTAAAAGCTAGTGAGGTGACTAAACAAAGCTTCTCAACAAAGATAGGAAAGAAGTCATGTGAATGAGAACTGAATCATCAAGTGTGTGATTTTATGTCAAAGACAAGTCATATTAAAGGGTTATAAGTGTAATACACTCAACTAAATCATAACACAAGGCCAGACACCATGATAACCTTTGCGGTATTGAATCATGGCTCACATGAATTTGCAACCCCAGTTCCAAAGAAATGTGGATGCTGTGTAAAATGTAGAAAAAAACTGAATGAATGAACTGAATTTGAATATCCAATAAACCCATATTTTATTCATAAAACATATAAATGTTTAAACTGTAAAATGTACCGTTTTGAAGAAAGAATTATGTCATTTATAATATGAAGGCCACAACATGTTTTTAAAATGTTGTGGCAGAGAAAACAAAAAGCTGGAAAACTAAGTGTTACTAAAAAGAAACAGCTTGAGGTTTAATGGCAACAAGTCAATTGCATGACCGGAGATAAAAGGTGAATATTAAAAAGGTTCTTAGAAGTAAAGATGAGCAGAAGTTCACCAATCTGTGAAAAAACTGCATCTACAATTTGTGGGACAATTTCAGGGTTGAAATGTGTCTGGGCATTTACACTCATATTTAATAGCTTTCTTCTCTAACAGTATGGGGGCATTAGTGCCAACTGAATGGGCAGCTTGTACATCTGGAAAGCCACCATCAATGTTAATGTATCTATCAAGTTTTTAGAGTATGGTACATTTCTTCAATTTTTTTTTACAAATTCATAAAGGTACATGTCCTGTTTTATTTCATTTAACACAGTGTCCCACAGTGTGTGTGTGTGTGTGTGTGTGTGTGTGTGTTTTTCCATTGGTGTTTTTCACATTCCTTTCAGATGAAGTTGCTCAGCACATTAACGTCACATTTGTTTCTGTTCTCCCTTTCCCGAAACTATGCTCTCTCTCTCTCTCTCTCTCTCTCTCTCTCTCTCTCTCTCCCTCCCTCCCTCCCTCCTTCTTCTTAAATGGTCTACAGCAGGATGCCAAATGTGTGTCAAACAATCCTGCTTATTCTAGGTTTGTTTTCATGTCTCCTGGACTTTGGTGTGGTTTTATTATACTAATATATTTGCTTTGAGACAATGTCCATTGTTAAAAGCCCAATACAAATATAATTGAATCTATCTATCTATCTATCTATCTATCTATCTATCTATCTATCTATCTATCTATCTATCTATCTATCTATCAAATAGGCCACATTTAATAACTTAAGTTTCTCTCTCACTCCTTTGTTTGTAACTAGGTCATTTAGTACACAGCCAAATATTTTTTTCAAAGAAACTATAATTTAATTTTCAAATTTCATAAAAATTTGCATCTAAACTCATCCCTGAGCACTCTGTCTATATTTTAAACCCATGTGCATTTAAAAACATCCTTTTAAACTTTAAAAACCATCACAAACAAGAACCCCCAAAAAAAACTCCAGGGAACAGGGACACCATGTGCTTCTGTGGTTAAAGAGGAAAAAAGGAGTCATGTTTAGCACAATGGCAAAGGGAGGGGAGGATGGAAGGATAGGGGGAGGGGGGACTGATTCAATAACCTCCTTTCACCCTGTTTGCTAAAGAAAGGAAGGAAAATGAAAAAAAGACAGCTGGCAGGCAGGAAAATGTCGGCCTCGTTGGCAGATGGTCGGGTGGGGCCCTGGGAAAGGGGAGAATGAAGGAGGGATCTGGACAGGAAACGGGAGGGGTTTTGTTTGTGGAGGAGGTGGCTAAGGGCGTGGCTTAGCGTGGCTCACTTGCGCACATCTGGTGTTTGTTCACTGTAACTGCACACAAAATGTATTAAAATAAATATCTCTTTTAATATTTATTATTAATGGTTTTAATAAAATATCAGCATGAGAACAACGACAGTTTTATCTAGAGAAACATTTTGGTTGTGATTGTGTAACTGTAAAAGTTTTTTTTTAATTATTAAAATTAAAGAAAAAAATAAAATACAAAGTTTAGTATAACAAATGTATATTAAAAAAAAAAACGTCTTACATGTTTTTACATTTATTCGCAAAAAAATCTTTAAAATCTTAGAGTGACGAAGTGAAATTATAATTCTAATATTAAATAATTATGAAATTATAAAAAAAACAAGTCTTGCATTACATTAAATATTTCTCAAAATCTTACTTTAACCTGTGACCACAGACAAGTTACTGTGGGCCATTAAAAAATGTAAAAAAAAATAGTAAGAATAAGTGTTTCTGGGGGCCATTTAAAAATAACTTTTTAAAAAGTCTTTTTCTCTATATTTGATTTGTGACATAAATACGCCATTGCATCATTATTTTTTCAAGATTTAATAAACAGTAAAACAAAACAATAAGAAAAAAAGCCATACAGAAGTGAGATAATAACAAACATTAAGCGGTACTGTGTGCTTGTTTTTTTTTTTTTAGAAAATAAATGCAATAACAACAACAACAACAACAACAACAATAATAATTGTTATGTATAGAACAATCCGTATTGTAGTAGAATAGTGTATTATGGGTTAACAGTGACCTCTAGCGGTCAAACTTTGTAACGAAATGTTGGGTTAATGCCCTTTGAATATTTAGAAAATGTTACAGCCTACATAACAACAACAACAACAACAACAATAAGAAAAAGAAGAAGAAGAAGAAGAAGAAGAAGAATATTTGAAATTAGGAAGAAATGTATGTTGTTTTTAGCTGGATTAATTTTTGTCATACCATCTGTGGGAGTTGACTTTTGATTCAGTCGCCATTGGCTCGCTTATTAAGGGTAACTTAATAAGGAACAACACACTAAACTTTATATACATTATATACATTATACAACAAATATGTATTTACACCAGTTGACCAATACTCATTAAAATTATTTTACATAAGACATTAAAAATACATTTACATTTTACATTTGCGGCATTTAGCAGACGCCCTTATCCAGAGCGACGTACAAAAGTGCTTTAAATCTCTAGTAGTGAATAAATCTTACACTGGTACGAAAGAATACAAACTCAATATAAATATAACTCGAATTCTACAAACTTGGAAAGTGCTAATTTAAGTATTTCAGGAAGAGGTAGGTCTTCAGTCGTCGCTTAAAGATAATCAGGGACTCTGCTGTACGGACATCTAGGGGAAGTTCATTCCACCACCTCGGTGCCAGAACAGAGAAGAGCCTTGAATTGTACTTACCTCTCAATCTGAGAGAAGGTGGTACCAGTCGAGCAGTGCTGGAGGATCTCAGACAGCGTGGTGCAGTGCGAGATGTGATGAGGTCACTGAGGTAAGATGGTGCTGGTCCATTTTTGGCCTTGTAGTGTCATACAAATGACACTAAATGGAACAAACAAATGTAACATCACACAAACCTTTCTCTAAATATAATCTCTATCAAAAACATTTCATTCAATCTGACATGGAAAATGAGATGGCACTTCCTGCTGTTATGATTAAATCTGATTAAAACCTAATTTCTTAACTGCAGTATTTTCTTATTGCAATTACACAGCTGATGGCAAACAATTAAGAAAAAACATGCATTTTATGCATGCTGTCTCTGTGTGTGTGTGTGTGTGTGTGTGTGTGTGTGTGTGTGTGTGTGTGTGTGTGTGTGTGTGTGTTTGTGTGTTGTATACTAATGTGTACACGTATAATATGAACTCTAGATGTAATGGCAGCATTAGCTGATTAGCAGATTAGCTGACATTAGATAAATGTACAGCATGTTTATATAATCACATGGAACTTGTTCTCTGATTGCAAATTTTATTTATTTTTTAAAATCCTAAGTCTCAGACTACTACTTTCATTAAGTCAAGTCAAGTCAATAAGCTTTTATTGTCATTGTAACCATACAGTAAAATAAGACAACATTCTTTCAGAACCCTCATATGCAGCAACCAACCTGCAGAACAAATAACCCTCATATTCTCTCTATATAAATCTACATTGGGAAAAGGAGAAAACCACTGAAAGTGTTGTATGTTTGGCCATCATCATAAATCTGACAGCCGGCTCGAAGCCTTAAGTAAATCTCATCGCCCTTTTCCAGTAGTAGGTTGATAGCTCGGCTAATAGACATGTTGGATCCTTTAGGAGACTCTGACAATCCAAAAATTCGCTGCACATTCTTCATTAAATATGCTTCAACGTAAGTGTCACTGTTCCCAAAGACAGAAACTGAGAAGTGATAGACGCCTCTCACTGGTGCTTTGAAAATTCCTGCAGCAAATAAAAAAAAGAAAGAAAGATAAAGAGCATTTAAAGACTACCGTTACACTGAAAAGGACAAAAAGTAATATTTATGTTTATGCTCATGTGAAAGTACCAGTGTGGGAACTGTAGGCATTTCCAACATTTGTTAACACATTGGTAAAGCTCAAGGTGACTTCTGTGTTGAAGGGTCCATAGGTTCCCTGAATTCCCGATCCAACTGAGAAAGCCAACTTTGTTCTGTCTGTGATTGCAAATCCAGTGATAAATGAATGAATAAAAAAAGAAATCAAAACACAAAATAAGAAATTCTTAATTTGTACAATATGGCTATAAGAACAAATCTCTCAACCTTGAGGACTTCAAACAGGTCATGTGAAACCTCTACCAACATATCACATGCTTTACCAAAGAAAAAACAAAGTACTGATCCACTGCCTAAACAGTTCACAAAGAGCTCATGTACCTGCATTTGTTAAATCTGACAAGGCTGCCATCTTTCTCAGACACCTGTTTGTTGACCTTTCCCCCTAAGTCCTAAGCCAGTGCACGTCCACAAAATTATGACTCTTTAACATTTTACTGCGTTAAGAGATTATTGTTTACTCATTTCATGTGTTAGTTTATTGCCTGTTCATATAAATTGGCTGTTGCAGTTAGCACTGTAAAAATATTTCCATAGAATTCTGTTGGAATCTGAGTGACTAATGTCATTAAAGCAACCAATATTTTTAAACACTGACTTGTTCCAGCAGTTAATTTCTCACACACACTTACTGGTAAGTCAATGAAAGGCATTTTAAAGCAGTCACTGATGCTGGTTTGTGCATGCACACAATTCTGCCATCGCTAACACTAGCGATATACAGTAGATGCGTTAGTGTTTGCTCCAATAATTTCTCTTGAAAGGAGCAAATCCTGACAATTCAACATACTGAGGCAGTGAATGAATAAAGGATGGAAGGAATTAAAACATTTGATAAAATATGCTAAAAGAAGTAGAACAGGTAAGCAGAACATATCTTAAGAAAATATTAATATTAAATGTAAAACACACATAGTCCCAAATAGGGTCTAACAAATGTAACCTGTTTAATTTAATGTATTAAACAGTATAATTTAAACAGTATAATTAAAAAAGCTTACTGCATTAATTTGATTTATTCTATTTTGTTTATATATGTATTTTATTTTTTATAAAATATTATTTTATATATTATTTAACCAAGCAGGCATTTTATTTAAAATTGGAATTCATATTTAAACTGTTGTGCACTGTGTGCCATTACACCCCTATTATATATATATATATATATATATATATATATATATATATATATATATATATATATATATATATATATATATACACACACACAAACATTTATTAAGTATTTTATGTTATAATTGTCATAAATATTTACCTTCAGCACCAAGCTCTGTCTGCTTTTTTGGACATATATCCTGCTGATATTAAAGTTTCAGTGTGATCATCTGAAAGAGGTGTAGCCCAAGTCACATACTCAAGCAGAGCCAACAATGTAAAGATGATGGACTTCATTGTCAAAGAGTTTTTGAAACACAAAGATGAACTCTTTGCTTTTATAAGAAATGTTAATGATTACTGAGTGGCATCACTCTATTCTGGTAAAGCCCCTCCCACCATGATAAGCTGTCCTAATTTCCAGAAATGTCTATTCTTGAGTTCAGTAACATGTAGATCCACCTTCAGCACCAATAAGTTGAAATATACTGTATGTTTTCTGTTGACATTTTTATCCACTCTTCTTTGCTTTATCACTTCAGTTCATTCATGATTGAGGACATTTATTTATGCACAACTCTCTTAAGATTAGAGCATTAAAGCAGGGGTGTCAAACTCAGGCCCGCGGGCCAAATCCGTGGAGCCGACGCTATCTTCTGCAAATGAAAAGGGAAGCTGGGCAGGGACGCAGGGAGTGTGGCTCGGAGACGCAGCATCTCGATCTTCAGGGAATTAGAATTACATACGCAACCTAGAGACGTTCCCTTTCAGGAACTCGAGCTGAACCACAATGCTTTGGGAACGAGTGTCCAGATGTAAGATTAGCGCACTAGAGCAGGGGTGTCAAACTTAGGCCCGCGGGCCAAATCCGGCCCGACGTACAATTATATCCAGCCCGCGAGATGATTTCATATAGATCTATTATTATTGTTATTAATGGCACGGTGATATGAAGCGCTGATAACACAAACTACAGATTCCATAATGCAGCGCTTCAGCTGCCTTACCAAAGAAGGAGAAGAAGAAAGTAAGAAGAAGAAGAAGAAAGCAAAAAGAAGAAGAAGAAGAGGAAGAAGAAGAAGAAGAAGAAGAAGAAGAAGAAAAAGAAGAAAAAGATTTGAAATTAGGGAGGAATGTATGTTGTTTTTAGCTTTATTAATTTTTCTCATACCATCTATGGGAGTTGACTTTTGATTCAGTCAACTCCCATAGATGTAATAATAATAATAATAATAATAATAATAATAATAATAATAATAATAATAATAATAACCATTAGGGTTGCACAAGCCAGTGCACTCTTAGTGCCGGTCTTAAGCCCAGATAAATAGGGAGGGTTGCGTTAGGAAGGGCATCCAGCGTAAAACTTGTGCCAAATCAAATATGCGGATCACAAAAGAGAAATTCATACTGGATCGGTCAAGGCCCGGGTAACCAACGACCACCACAGGTATCGTTAGCCAACAGGGTACCAGTGAAAATTGGTCTACTGTTGGCCAAAGGAGGAGAAGGAGAGGAGGAATACATCTACAGAGACAGCAGCAAAAGGAGAAGTGTAGCAGAGTGGAGGTTTGGGTTGGTACTTTAAATGTTGGTACTATGACGGGTAAAGGGAGAGAGGTAGCTGATATGATAGAGAGGAGAAAGGTAATGTTGTGTGTTCAGGAGACCATGTGGAAAGGGAGTAAGGCCAGGAACATTGGAGGTGGGTTTAAACTGTTCTATCATTGTGTGGATGGAAAGAGAAATGGTGTAGGAGTTTGTTCCATTTACCAATTGTTCATTCCTATGTTCACCTTCTATCACTTCTTCTAACTCACTCCAGAATTTTTACTTCTCCTCCATCTCAGATCTGACTTGTGGAGCATAGGCACCGATGACGTTTATCATCACCCCTTCAACTTCCAGCTTCACGTTCATAACCATATCAGAAACTCTCTTTACCTCAATTACACTCTTTCTTCAGAAATTAAGGGAAAACATGCATTTTCTCTCTCTCTCTCTCTCTCTCTCTCTCTCTCTCTCTCTCTCTCTCTCTCTGTGTGTCCGTGTGTGTGTGTGTGTGTGTGTGTGTGTGTGTGTGTGTGTGTGTGTGTGTGTGTGTTGTATACTAATGTGTACACGTATATTATGATCTCCACATGTAATGGCAGCATTAGCAAAGATAAATGTATATATATAAAATTTATACATGTTTATATAATCACATGGAACTTGTTCTCTGGTTGCAAATTTTATTTAATTTTTTTAAATCCTTGGTCTCAGACTCCTACTTTCATCAAGTCAAGTGAAGTAAATAAGCTTTTATTGTTATTTAAACCACATATATCTCAGGCAGTACACAGCGAAATGAGACAGTGTTCCTCCAGAACCCTCATATGCAGCAATCAACCTGCAGAACAAATAACCCTCATATTCTCTCTATATAAATTTACATTGGGAAAAGGAGAAAACCACTGAAAGTGTTGTATGTTTGGCCATCATCATAAATCTGACAGCCGGTATGAAGCCTTAAGTAAATCTCATCGCCCTTTTCCAGTAGTAGGTTGATAGCTCGGCTAATAGACATGTTGGATCCTTTAGGAGACTCTGACAATCCAAAAATTCGCTGCACATTCTTCATTAAATATACTGCAACATAAGTGTCACTGTTCCCAAAGACAGAAACTGAGAAGTGATAGACGCCTCTCACTGGTGCTTTGAAAATTCCTGCAGCAAAAAAAAAAAAACAAAGAAAGAAAGATAAAGAGCTTTTAAAGACTACCGTTACACTGAAAAGGACAAAAAGTAATATTTATGTTTATGCTCATGTGAAAGTACCAGTGTGGGGACTGTAGGCGTTTCCAACATTTGTTAACACTTTGGTAAAGCTCAAGGTGACTTCTGTGTTGAAGGGTCCATAGGTTCCCTGAATTCCCGATCCAACTGAGAAAGCCAACTTTGTTCTGTCTGTGATTGCAAATCCAGTGATAAATGAATGAATAAGAAAGAAATCAAAACACAAAATAAAAACAATTTCTTAATTTGTACAATATGGCTATAAGAACATATCTCTCAACCTTGAGGACTTCAAACAGGTCATGTGAAACCTCTACCAACATATCACATGCTTTACCAAAGAAAAAACAAAGTACTGATCCACTGCCTAAACAGTTAAAAAAGAGATTCTGTACCTGCATTTGTTAAATCCGACAAGGCTGCCATCTTTCTTAGACACCTGTTTGTTGACCTTTTCCCCCTAAGTCCTAAGTCAGTGCACGTCAATAAAATTATGACTCTTTATCATTTTACTGCGTTTAGAGATTTGTATTTACTCAACTCATGTGTTAGTTTATTGCCTGTTCATATAAATTGGCTGTTGCAAATAGGGTCTAACACATTTTTTAGTATTAAATTTAGTATTAAATGAAATTTATTTGTATTATTATTATTATTTATTATTAATTTAATTATTAATAAATTCAATCAATATAATAAAAAAGCTTACTGCATTAATTTGATTTATTATTTTTTGTTTTATATACATATATATATATATAAGTGGTAATGAGTGCTAATGATTACTGAGTGGCAAAAAGTGCTAATGATTACTGAGTGGCATCACTCTATTCTAAAACCCTTCCCACCATGATAAACTTTTGTATTTTCCAGAAATGTCTATTCTTGAGTTTAGTAACATGTAGATCCACCTTCAGCACCAATAAGTTGAAATATACTGTATGTTTTCTGTTGACATTTTTATCCACTCTTCTTTGCTTCATCACTTCAGTTCATTCATGATTGAGGACATTTCTTTATGCACAACTCTCTTAAGATTAGAGAAAAAATCCATGAAGCCGAAGCTATCTTCTGCAAATGAAAAGGGAAGCTGGGCAGGGACGCAAGGAGTGTGGCTCGGAGACGCAGCATCTCGATCTTCAGGGAATTGGAATTACTTACGCAACCTAGAGACGTTCCCTTTCAGGAACTCGAGCTGAGTCACAATGCTTTGGGAACGAGTGTCCAGATGTAAGATTAGCGCATTAGAGCAGGGGTGTCAAACTCAGGCCCGCGGGCCAAATCCGGCCCGACGTACAATTATATTCAGCCCACGAGATGATTTTATATAGATCTATTATTATTGTTATTAATGGCCTGGTAATATGAAGCGCTGATAACACAAACTACAGATCCCATAATGCAGCACTTCAGCTGCCTTACCAAACTCTAGGCTACCTGGGAACATTCCAGCGTCAATCAAGTCGAGCTTCCGTTGATGTATTTAACCCTATTATAAAGTTATTTTGAAGCCCCTCACAATGGGAAAGAGAAAAGTTGATTTGAAAACAGAGCCTTTCAAATCAGATGGAATTCTGAGTATATGTTTACTGACACTGCCGGTAAATCCGTGTGTCTTATTTGTGGAGCGAAAGTTGCTGTAATTAAGGAATTCAATCAAAGATGGAACTACAAGACAAAACATCAGGATATGTGAAAAACCTGAATGTAGAGCAGAAAGTGGAAGAGTTAAAGAAGAATCTGACATTTCACCAGATATTTTTCACCAGAGCAAAATCAAAAAGTGATACTGGTGTGAAAGCAGAGGAGAAATCAGAGCCACATCAGCCGGTTATTTACAGAGGGAGAGTCTCTGAAGAGCTGCATGATGAAGTATGAGACCTCTTGTGTTTGACAGGAGATATTTTTATGGAAAGCAAAATATTTAAAGTAATTTAAAGTTTAAGATTATTTTTTTATAAAATGGCATAATAGCAAAGAAATCTGATTGTTTTATTTGTTGTTATTTTAACATTGAACTAAAAGCACATTTTTAATTTATTTGTTCAGGGTTTTTTTGCAGCATGTTTATACTTCTAACTTGTATAATTTTGACAAGATATATTTTAAGGAAGAGCAAAATATTTTAAGTTATTTAAAGTTATATAAAGTTATTTAAAGGCAGAGCATCTCGTTTTCTCAGCGAACCAGGGTTACATAAGCAACCTAGAGACGTTCCCTTTCAGGAACTCGAGCTGAGTCACAATGCTTTGGGAACGAGTGTATAATCATGCCACACTGACACATGCTTGCCTAGTGTGTTAGAGCACAACCAGAGAGCAGGACAGAGGAGCCGGTAGTGGCTCTAAGTTTGAAGTTGTAAAACCTGACAAAGGTCAGAGGGGTGGACCAGCCCGCAGCATTGCAAAATGTCCTTGAGTGGGACTCCAGCGGACCAGGCATAGAGGCCGCCACACTGAGCCTTGAGCCCGAAAGAAGCAGGAAGACCAGAGGACTTATATGAAGATGAGGTAACATCCACAATCCACCTACTGAGAGTCTGCTTGTTGGCAGGAAACTCTTTTCTATAGAGGCCATAGCAGATAAACTCAGACTTTCTCCACGGCCTCGTCCTGCTCACACTTGACACAGTTGATTTTGTAGATACAAACCCTGGTTTAGGGTAAAGGAAGGAGCCTGTGGGTCCCTGAACCTCTTTAGGGAGGATTATAGCCAGAAGGAAAGCAGTCTTGATAGACAGACACCATACAGGCACTCTGGGTCGCGTCCCGGGGGTTCAGCCTCCAGGCACTTCACTGGAAACATGTCACCAAAGAGTGTTTACCAAGCGACTGCCCAGAAAGTGAGGCACAGTAAGCCACGATCAAATCAAATGTTTAAACTGAGAAAATGTATCGTTTAAAGGGAAAGATATGTTGATTTTGGCGTTAACACAGCTAAAAAAAAAGTTGGGACAAGGCCATGTTTACCACTGTGTGGCATCCCCTCTTCTTTTTCTAACAGTCTGCAAATGTCTGGGGACTGAGGAGAACAAGTTGCTCATGTTTAGGAATAGGAATGTTGTCCTATTCTTGTCTAATACAGGCTTTTAGTTGCTCAACTGTCTTAGGTCTTCTACCTCTTTATGATGCGCCAAATGTTTTCTATGAGTCAAAAAACTGGACTGCAGGCTGGCCATTTCAGTACCCGGATCCTACTTCTACGCAGTCATGATGTTGTAATTGATGCAGTATGTGGTCTGGCATGGTCATGTTGGAAAATGCAAGGTCTTCCCTGAAAGAGGCAACGTCTGGATGGGAGCACATGTTGTTCTAGAACTTGGATATCCCTTTCAGCATTTATCCAATTCAATTAATTTTTATTTGAATCGCGCTTTTAACAATGAACATTGTCTCAAAGCAGCTTTACACAGATAATGTGGTGATTAAACGTAAATATGTACTTTGTAAGTATGTTTGTCCCTGATGAGCAACTGTGGCAAGGAAAAACTCCCCGAGATGGCATAAGGAAGAGCGGAACCAGACTCAAGAGGGAACCCATCCTCATCTGGGTTGCACCAAATGTCCATTTGAAGCAGATATACAATGTTGCGGGGTACAGTGATGACAATCAGAAGCAAACTGCACTCCTGAGTCATTGCAGCAGACCGCTGACACCAACTACAGTCCAATCCATCCTCAAAGCACCCGTTCTACTCCGGAATTACATAGAACCACCCAAGGTGTTGATGAGATACCGTCCCAAGCTGCACAGAAGTGTGAAGATCCACGGAGGGGAGAGGGGCAGGAACAGTGGTCACTGGAGCCTCAGGAGCATGTTTAACTCGACCGAGAGAGAGAGAGAGAGAGAGAGAGAGAGAGAGAGAGAGAGAGAGAGAAGGATATGGATTATTAAGTGTCCCTATTGGTGTATGAAAGTTAATGTCACTGTGCAGTTTGGACTCCGGCAAGACTCGCTATGGCAGCATAACTAAAAGGGAGAACCAGAAGGTAACACAGACATGAGGGATCTCTGGGATAAGAGACGACCCACCACACCACTGTCAACAAACCCGAGTGAACGTGTGAATGTGAGGGGACGACAGCATACAAATATACCAGTTCACCAAACACTCTATAACCATGCTCCCTCCAGATCTGAGCCTTTACCTAAGAAAAACCTACTGATAAAAGGCATGACTAAATGAATAAGTTTTCAACCTCAACTTGAACACTGAGACTGTGTCCGAGTCCCGAACACTGGTTGGAAGGCTGTTCCATAACTGTGGGGCTTTATAAGAGAAAGATCTGCCCCCTGCTGTAGTCTTCATTATTTGAGGAACCAACAGAAAGCCAGCACCTCTTGATCTAAGTAGGCGTGGAGGATCATACTGGTACAGAAGTTCACTCAGATACTGCGGTGCGAGACCGTTAAGTGCTTTATACGTCAGTAGTAATATTTTATAATCAATGCGAGATTTGATTGGGAGCCAGTGTAGACTGATTAAAACAGGGGTGATGTGGTCACATTTCCTAGATCTAGTGAGGACTCTTGCTGCTGCATTCTGAACTAACTGAAGCTTATTTATGCACTTACTCGCACACCCAGACAGTAAAGCGTTACAGTAGTCTAATCTAGAAGTAACAAAAGCATGAACTAGTTTTTCTGCATCCTGAAACGACATCATATTTCTAATTTTAGCAATATTTCTAAGGTGAAAGAAGGCGATTCTGGTAATATTATTCACGTGAGACTCAAAGGAAAGACTCGGGTCAATAGTCACACCAAGGTCTTTGACAGCCGTACATGCTGAAACAGAAACACCATCTAGAGATGCAACGTAATCGGAAAGTTTACTTCTAGCTGCATGTGGTCCTAGTAAAAGTACTTCCGTCTTATCTGAGTTGAGCAGAAGAAAGTTATTAAGAATCCACTGTCTAATGTCCTTTACACACTTCTCAACATTGTTTAGCTGATCTCGCTCATCTGGCTTTGCTGAAATATACAGCTGTGTGTCATCAGCATAGCAATGGAAGCGAATCCCATGTTTATGAATGATTTCACCAAGAGGCAGCATATATAAAGAGAAAAGCAGTGGGCCTAAGACAGATCCTTGAGGAACACTAAACTTTACCTCATAGAGTGTGGAGAACTCACCATTTACATCAACAAACTGATAGCGATCAGTCAAATAAGACCTGAGCCAAGAGAGAGCTTTTCCCTTTATTCCAACAACGTTCTCAAGTCTAGCAAGCAGTGTAGTCTGATCAATGGTGTCAAAAGCTGCACTAAGGTCGAGCAAAACAAGTAAGGAGACAAAACCCTGATTAGAGGCCAATAACAGGTCATTTACCACCTTAACTAGTGCCGTCTCTGTGCTATGATGAGGCCGAAATCCTGACTGATACATTTAAAAATTTTATTCATAAGTAGGTGTGAGCATAACTGCTGTGCTACAACCTTTTCTAAAATTTTGGATATAAAGGGGAGATTTGATATTGGTTTGTAGTTGGACAACTGACATGGGTCAAGGTCAGGTTTCTTAATAAGGGGGTGGATAACTGCCAGTTTGAAGGATTTAGGTACATAACCAGTGCTAATGGAAGAGTTAATTATTTTTTAAACAGGTTCAATTACCTCTGGAGCTATCTGTTTAAAGAAACTTGTAGACAAGGGATCGAGAATGCAGGTTGATGATTTTGATGAGGAGATTAATGAAATTAAGTCATTCTCATGAATAGGAGTGAAGCTTTGTAGTTGCTTGTCTGCTATAATTACACTGTTGTCTACAGGGTTACTTGTAAAATAATTTGGATTTATATTAACTGTTTGGATTTCTTGCCTGGTGTTTTCAATTTTATTATTAAAAAAGTTCATGAAATCATTACTACCTAATGATGGTGTGCATGTTAGTGCAGTGCTTTTATTCCCTGTTAATTTTGCTACCATGCTGAATAAAAATCTAGGATTATGCTTGTTATTTTCTATGAGGGTGGAGAAATATGCTGATCTAGCAGCACTAAGAGATTTTCTATCATTTAAGAGGCTCTCCTTCCATGCTATTTGAAATACTGTTAATTTTGTTTGACGCCATTTACGTTCTAATTTTCTAATTTTTGATGGTGCCTTTCCACATGTGTAAGCTGTCCATGCCACAGGCACTCATTCAACCCCATACCATCAGAGATGCAGGCTTCTAATATAATAATAATAATAATAATAACTTGGGTTGTCCTTATCCTCGTTAGTCCGGATGACATGGCATCCCATTTTTCCAAAATGAACTTCAAATTTTGATTCATCTGACCACAGAACAGTTTTCCACTTTGCCACAGTCCAATTTAAATGAGCCTTGGCCCATAGAAAATGCCTGTGCTCCTGGTTCATGTTTAGATATGGCTTCTTTTTTGACCTATAGAATGGCACGTTGAATTGTGTTCACCGACAATGTTTTCTGGAAGTGATTTCCATAACAGTAACATTCCTGTATGTGATGCAGTGCCGTCGATGGGCCAGAGGACTAGGAGCATCCAGTATGGTTTTCCGGCCTTGACCCTTTTGCACAGAGATTGTTCCAGATTCTCTGTATCTTTGGATAATATTATGCACTGTAGATGATGATAAATTCAAACTCTTCGCAATTTTTCTTTGAGAAACTCCTTTCTGATATTGTTGATATCTAAACTATTTTCCGCAGCAGCATTGGGGGAATTGGTGATCCTCTTTTCAATCCTTGCATTTACAATGTATTTAAAATCAATTCTATAAATCTAATCAGTGTATCTGCTGGTTTCATAGCATCAGAGAACCAACTGTAATGTAAAAAGATTCTACTTTAAGGTAGAAACAGTAAGAAAGTAGCTTATTCCATACCCCATCAATGATTATATTTCCATAGTAGCATTAGGGAGTAGGGCACATCATCGTAGGTAAAGTTAATTATCTACAGTTTTTTAAGAGTTAAAGATTAAACATTATGACTGATATCATGTTTGACTGAAAACATGTTTGTGACCCTTGCTCTTTATTTGGGTTTGCTTTTTATGTTTAACTAGCAAGAGCAAAAATATCTAATGTAGACAAGGGAAAAGACATGCACATGCTGAGAAACAAAAAATGCATTTGTCTGAGGGGTCACTGTACACTTTCATATAAGGTAGTGATTGGGAATTAGCGTTCGCCACAGATTTTAGGACCAATTTTAAATGTTAAAATTTCCTGATAAAAGTGGGCTACATAATCAATTTTAACATTTTTAAAAAGAATACATTTTAAGCTTTACTGTCCACTATTTAAAGTTGATATTGCTTAAAAAGATAATAAGTTATAAAAAGGTATATGTGATGATGTACCGTGAATATAAATTTCCTGAATTAAACATTTTTTTTCTTCATGTATAAATTCATGAAATCAGTCCTGGAGCAATCCAGTTCCCATGTTGCTTTAAGGGTGTTACTTTAACCAAACAGATTTGACTGGATAGTAAGAGAGCCCACAAAATGTAGTTCGCAAACTACAGCTGTAGCAAACTGCACAAGTTCACACATATATATAAATATAAATATATATATATATATATATATATATATATATATATATATATATATATATATATATATATATATATATCTTTTTAATTATTATTTATTTATTTATATATAATAGATTTAATAGCTGTTTCTTCATTTCACAATAGCTGACAGAGGAGAAGAGTTTTATTTGGTTGCAAATGGGTTTTCTTTCCCATAGAATAATAAAAAAAAAACTATAATATGCCTCAATTTAAAATCCTAAGGAAAACCAGAGGGCTGAGAGAAAGATTTACAAATATCCATGTAAAACCTGGGGTAATTTTAGAGGTTAGTATTGTTAATGTTAATATTGCTTCTGCTGAAGATGATGTATGTGGTACTGTAGCTGCAGTGAAAAAAGACTTGTTGAATTGTCTATATTGCATTTCTTGCTTTAATAATGGCATTCATTCTCACTGCACTTACCTGTAGATTTGTTATACTGAATTTTTGTATAATATTGATGATTTCTATAGCCGTGTTGCATAATGATGGTAGTAAGAGGTGGATTGATTCAGGTAAAACAGTGGCAAAAATGCATGGTCTACCAATGATATAGGCATAGGGAGTTTCAATTGTCATAACCAGCAAAGCAGAAAAGCTCTGACATCTTCAGGACATCTTCTGCTTTTTTATTATTATTAATTTTATTATTATTCACATCATGGGAGGTAAAGAAAGAAGGAAAAAAGACAGGTCAGGAAACAACTTTAGAAAAATATACTTTCAACATTCATCTTTTTATGCTTATTACAGAATCATTAGTGTAAAGCAGTGTGGTATATTTTGTTTGTATGTTATGTAATGTATGTTAGTTTGTCGGTTGTTTTGCTTTAGTTTATTTATCAGTATTATTGATCTGTCTGGTGTTTTTTGTTTTGCAGCTACAACATCTCATCTTTCAGCTCTCACACTTCCATCCACACATCTATCAGACCCTTATCTGAAGAACATCAAAATAAAAAATTACAAAATCCTGACAGGAAAGTGAATAAAATGTTATTCTTTGGCATCCAAAGACATCTTAAACAATTGTGTTTCTCTAACCTTGTGGTAACAGGGAATAGCCACATATATCTGGTAAAATCTGGTTTACTTTTGTCCATATAGTGCATGCAATAAGCAATCAATTAAAACTGCTCATTGCACAGACTTCTACACTTTTACGTTTTTATAGACGACACTGTCATCTAATGGTCAGTTGTACAATTCATTATAGTTTATATGTTGCAGTTAGAACTGTAAAGACATTTCCATAGGCTTTTGTTGGAATCTGAAAAGTGACTAATGTCATTGAAGCAACCAATATTTCTAAACACTGACTTGTTCCAGTTAATTTCTTACACACACTTACTGGTAAGTCAATTATGTTTTCTGTTGACATTGTTATCCACTCTTCTTTCCTTCATCACTTCAGTTCATTCATGATTGAGGGCATTAATTTATGCACAACTCTCTTAGGATTAGAGCATTAGAGCATTCGGTGAGGTTGTGGGAGAAGGTGAATCTCTTAGTTCCAATAAATTGAAACGTCTCTAGGTTAGATATGTAACCCTAGTTCTCTGAGGGAACGAGACACTGCGCCACAATGCTTTGGGAACGATTCCACATTGCTCACGCTCTAAATCATGTATGTAATCCGGCCAATAGCAAGACACAACGTCACCGGCGGGGTGATGTCATGACCAGGAAGATACAAAATGCACATGCAGTGGAGCCAACGCTTGCTTCTGCAAATGAGAAGGTAAGCGTGGCAGGGATCCAGGGAAAGTGGTTGGAGATGCAAGGCTCTATGGTTAAGGTTGTTAAAAAAAAGAGAACAAGTGCCATTTAGTGGCATACGACCTCCTCATAGAGGGAGCTCTGGACTGGAGGATGGTTTCCACTACCTCAGTAGAGAGACCAGCTGCTAAGAACTGTGCCCCCCTGTTTTATGTGTAATACATTTGTTAAACACATTAAATCTCATTAAATGAAAAAAGTTTCCTACAGCAGATTGTGCTAACAAATTGTTACTGCTGCTTTTAGATGAATTGCTTCTACACAAATCACATAAATTAGCAAAATATAAATTGCTTTTAAAAGTGTGAACTTTACAAAAAGCCAGTGACATTGTGTACTAACAATTGTATTTTCTTTCAAATAAACATTTTGAAAGACATTGAAAATTAATTACTTAATTATTCTGAGAATAGCTATAATTATAAAGTGTTGTTCCAACCATTTAACAGACTTTTTAACTGGTCATTTTGGGCATCTTCTTTCTAAATGCACATTCACATTATTTTCTTAATGGGAGGATCATAAGCTATAAAATGTATGAAAAAATTAACTATAGGCATTTAGAGTTCCTGATGTTTGCTGTTTGTGTCTCTTATACATGGAGTGATTCTACCTGATGTGATTTTAAATCATGTTTCCATTGTGATTGAGAAACTATTGTATCTTGATTCAGCAGGACCAGATGGTAGACCCAGGGCAGATCGTTTCACTGTTTGTTTGTTTGTTTGTTTTAAAGGTTAATTTCGCGTAATATTTATCAGAACTGGGCAGGTTCGGTGAAGTATGATGGTTTCAGCGGGAAAAAAAGCATTGCCTTCCAACCTGCATCAAGCAATTTCTCATGCTGTTCTAGGAAATTTCACAGAATTACCGAACTTCATAGAAAGAAACTATTAAGTTTCCCTCTTTTTTAAAATGCCGTACCTGCGATACCTGCATCAGTTGAGGCGCACAAGCTTGCCGGCATGTTTTCCTCTCCTCTGGGGTTTCATGTTTGGGGAACCATCAACCAGAATGTCCAGAGAACGACATCTCAATGCCAGGTCACCAGGTGCTCTGATAGAGCTAATATCAACCAGTTTTCTATATAGTTCAGTATACGGATGCCCCGGAGTCTCAGAGGAGCCAGACACCCATCCACACACTTTTTGATGGTGTGAAGGTGAGAAGTTTGCCGGTGTGAGGTTCTTCAGTTCAGTTTTATTGTGCCAACCTGAGTCTTTAAGATGCTAAACCTGATTCTCATTAGTGAGAAGTTCAGCTGACACACACACACATGTATATATGTATATATATATATATATATATATATATATATGTGTGTGTGTGTGTGTGTGTGTGTGTGTGTGTGTGTGTATATATATATATATATACAGTGAGGAAAATAAGTATTTGAACACCCTGCTATTTTGCAAGTTCTCCCACTTAGAATTAAGGGAGGGGTCTGAAATTGTCATCGTAGGTGCATGTCCACTGTGAGAGACATAATCTAAAAAAAAAAAAAAACCAGAAATCACAATGTATGATTTTTTAACTATTTATTTGTATGATACAGCTGCAAATAAGTATTTGAACACCTGAGAAAGTCAATGTTAATATTTGGTACAGTAGCCTTTGTTTGTCAAACGTTTCCTGTAGTTTTTCACCAGGTTTGCACACACTGCAGGAGGGATTTTGGCCCACTCCTCCAGACAGATCTTTTCTATATCAGTCAGGTTTCTGGTCTGTCGCTGAGAAACATGGAGTTTGAGCTCCCTCCAAAGATTCTCTATTGGGTTTAGGTCTGGAAACTGACTAGGCCACGCCAGAACCTTGATATGCTTCTTACAGAGCCACTCCTTGGTTATCCTGGCTATGTGCTTCAGGTCATTGTCATGTTGGAAGACCCAGCCTCGACCCATCTTTAATGCTCTAACTGAGGGAAGGAGGTTGTTCCCCAAAATCTCGCAATACATGGCCCCGGTCATCCTCTCCTTAATACAGTGCAGTCGCCCCATGTGCAAAAAAACACCCCAAAGCATGATGCTACCACCACCATGCTTCACAGTAGGGATGGTGTTCTTGGGATGGTACTCATCATTCTTCTTCCTCCAAATACATTTAGTGGAATTATGACCCAAAAGTTCTATTTTGGTCTCATTTGACCACATGACTTTCTCCCATGACTCCTCTGGATCATCCAAATGGTCATTGGCAAACTTAAGACGTGCCTGGACATGTGCTGGTTTAAGCAGGGGAACCTTCCGTGCCATGCATGATTTCAAACCATGACGACTTAGTGTATTATAAACAGTAACCTTGGAAACGGTGGTCCCAGCTCTTTTCAGGTCATTGACCAGCTCCTCCCGTGTAGTTCTGGGCTGATTTCTCACCTTTCTTAGGATCATTGAGACCCCACGAGGTGAGATCTTGCATGGAGCCCCAGTCCGAGGGAGATTGACAGTCATGTTTAGCTTCTTCCATTTTCTAATGATTGCTCCAACAATGGACCTTTTTTCACCAAGCTGCTCGGCAATTTCCCCATAGCCCTTTCCAGCCTTGTGGAGGTGTACAATTTTGTCTCTAGTGTCTTTGGACAGCTCTTTGGTCTTGGCCATGTTAGTAGTTGGATTTTTACTGATTGTATGGCGTGGACAGGTGTCTTTATGCAGCTAACGACCTCAAACAGGTGCATCTAATTTAGGATAATAAATGTAGTGGATGTGAACATTTTAAAGGCAGACTAACAGGTCTTTGAGGGTCAGAATTCTAGCTGATAGACAGGTGTTCAAATACTTATTTGCAGCTGTATCATACAAATAAATAGTTTAAAAATGATTTCTTTTTTTTAGATTATGTCTACTGTTACTAAATGGGAGAACTTGCAAAATAGCAGGGTGTTCAAATACTTATTTTCCTCACTGTATGCATATATATATATATATATATATATATATATATATATATATATATATATATATATATATATATATATATATATAATTTACACACCTGGATTGGGGGATACAGTGTGCAGTGTGCCAAATTACAAATTGTAGTGCATTGTAAAATTTCCAAGCGATAAAAAAAAATTAATAATTCCCAGCGATATAGCGTTTGCTTTAAGAATTTATCTTAAAAGCGACAATTCTGACATATATATATATATATATATATATATATATATATATATATATATATATATATATATATATATAAAATATTTAAAGTCATGAAGTCGTGTTTGTGTGTGTGTGTGTGTGTGTGTGTATGCGTGTGTGTGTATTAATAGTAATGCATTAATAATGTAATAATCTAGGTTAGTGAACCCTTAAGTCTGGGAAATCTTAAATTTTTTGAGTATGAGTATCTGAGCTATGTGACATGAAAATAGCATTTTTACTGCAAATATTTTGTTTATGAAGTAAAGAAAGATGGACATCCCTAAGCATCATCTGATTGTCTGTTTCTATTTGTCGTTGGTACTTTTTACACAGCCCCTTAACACTCTATTTCTTTCTCTCTCTTTCTCTCCCTTTCTTCCGCTCCCTCCCTTCCTCTCTCTCTCTCTCTCTCTCTCTCTCTCGCTCTCTATCTTGTGTGCTGCATCTCTCTTTGCCTCTATATTCTCTCTTTCACACCTAGATACACATCCAGTGCTGGGTCAGACGCTTCCTAATTTCAGCTGAAATGAGGGAATGAGGGAGGGTAAGCAGGAAGCAAGCGAAAAGAGCTAGTGGAAAAGAGAGGGAGAGAGAAAGAGAGAGAGAGAGAAAGGCAAAGGATGCGGATCAATATCTCTTGCTGCTTCAGCATGTAAAGGAGCGAGCAAATCAAAACAAACCAGGAGAGGAACAACGAGAGGGAGGAGAAGAGAGAGAACAGAGGACAGAGGACAGAGTCAGGTTCTTTGAGCATGGATGGTGCTTCTTTTGCTCCCTACCACCAGAGCATACATGAGACGAGACTGTTCTTCTGCTCTAATCATGTGAGTCTCCTGGCTCTCTTATTCTCCGGATTGGATCCTCAGATCCATGGCATGATGAAGAGAATTCTTCTGTCCATGCTTATCGCAGGTACGTTCTGGAACGATGCCTGATCTGAGATGGTGCAAAGTTTCAGTGCTAGGCTGTCGTATTGCATAAAAAAAATCATGTGACCATATTAAAGCAGTGCAGCTAATTTCATTTAGAGAGCAGCAAGAGCTCCAGGCTGGCTGGACTTTGAATGTTTTTAGAGATTTTCTGAATTGGTGGATTGACTTTATATATGTACACGCATGATATCAGATGGAAAGAGCAGCGCCCAGAGGGACAAGGGTTTTTTACGCAGAGACATTGGACATTGCGGGATAGGACAGAGGGAGGGAAAGAGGGTGCAGGGGTGAAGATGAGGATGAGGAAGAGTGGTAGCTTGAATTGAATTAAAGTGAGTAAATGTGAACAGGCTCTATTATGTCCCACTGTAGCTATGAGGTGCAGCAGATGGCTCAAGAACATCTCAGACCACAACATCAAGTACCAGGTTGGGTTCTTTTTATTCCTTGAGAAAAAAACTCCTGCTTTGAGTTATGCATCAGAAAATCTCTTAAAGATCAGTAAATTTGCCTCTGTGATTCTTCTCTGGGTTTTTTTGTCAGGGTTTAATGAAGTCATTAGCATTAATGCATAAATTACTCACCTGCTTAAGGTTAGCTAAATGAACAGCAGGCAGTCAGTCACAATGCACACACACACACACACACACACACACACACACACACACACACATACACACCATTTACTTGTCATGCTGTGTAAATACACGTATCAATCTGATTGCTATACCTAATAACAGAGCTCATGACATTCGGTCACAGACGATTTCACTGCACATGCATTTTTTCTCATCAGTCACCTTTAAAGAGAATACCTTGCAAAATCAATGGTCTGAGTGATGTTCAGGTCATAGGTTTGAAATAAGCAGCGAAGTGTGATTGAAGAAGTGTAGTGGATAAAATGCATAGCATTTCATATAACAGCTACATTTGTTCTTGAAAGTATACAGTAAAATATGAAAAAATTATTTAAACATACTTTTGGAGATGCCCTGTTGGTCCACAAGTTCCTTTTCTGTGACTAAACTCTACTCACTCCATTAGAAAGAGTATGCAATTTCCCCAGCTTCTTTTTTTTTATCTCAAGTCTTAATTACATTGTAATATTTCGTCTTATTTTCACATCTGTGTTTTAGAATCATTTGCCACATTTAGCAAGACCAGTATCAATTGATATTCACTGATTTAATTGTCCTATTCTGGTGATTTTTCATTCTGCAAAGCAAGCTCACTGCTCAGTATTCACAGGACTCCACAAATCATAAGCCAAGATGTTCATTCACACAATGGACAAATGTGTTTCCCAAATACAAGTGCACTCATCAGAATCACGTGGCATATGCACGTAGGCCAGTACAGACTGATACTCTGATTATTACGCTCAGGCAATTTTTCATTCTGGAAAGCAAGCATGCTGATCAGTATTCACACAAACGCTTATCTGCAGCACCAAGCCAAGCTGTTCATTTGTGCACAAGGGAACAAGGGCACAAAACAATTGCCCTTGTCACTTTATCTGCCCTTAAGTGTTGCGTAATCAGACGTCACCTTTTATTGTAACTTTGTCCTTTTCCTTCAGATGTACCACCACAGCGGAACGGCATGAATTCTGCTCTAGAGTCCTGCTGAGACGGTTGCCACGGCGATGGGTAGACGAGCGGCTGATCTGGCCACTCCAGTGCCAGTGTCTGAAGTGCCAGCTTTGGTGGGAGTTCGTGACTGGAGGACAGCCAATGGAGAGGCAGGGCTTACCTGTGTTCAACAATGTAATGTTGGGGTGCAAACATCGCCAGCTATACGGAGCTGCCTAGACAGTCGTGCTGTCATTCAATCACAAAAGAGGATGCCACCCAATGGGCACATCCCAGTCAATGTGGAGAGCAAAAAAGGACAAAAAAGGAGTGCTTTCTTTAAACACCGGAACCTTGAAAATAAGGTAAAGAAAGGCGTGACATTCCAAGGGGTGGTTGATGATCGTGACGAAGATAAAGGCAATAAAGCTGAAATGCACTGTGATAGTCAGACAATCCAAAGCAACACATATCTGGCCAACAGACGTGTTAAAGGAAAGAAGGAATTCCGCCTCACTAATGGCAGCGTGGTCACCGCAGAGGTGATTGGTGGGATCAGCAGCGACATTAGTGAAGTGACTCCACTGTTCAAAAATACAGTACACACGGGGAAGAGGAAGATCCCCCCGTGTTCACCTCCTCATAGGTTCCCACTTAGGATTTGCAGCAAATGTGGAGGGAGGCAGAATCCAGTGGCTGCAGTTCTCTTCACCACCACCAGGGATGCCACTTCACCCTGTTCTGCTGGCTCAGAGTGTCTCAGATCCAGCCCTGCAGCTCCTCTGGTCTCAGGAAAAGAAACAGCAGATTTACTTTCTCCACCAAACAATGAGACTGAGAAATATGGACTTATGCAAATGAACAGAGGGCCTGCAGTGACATGGCCTCCTCCATACCCAAATAGCAACCAGCTATTATCATCCACACAGGGGGCAGAAGCATTAAAACTTTCTAAACATCAATCAAGATACGCTGGCCTTGGCCTTCCACACATACACAGAGACACTCCAGTTAGTCACACGTCATCTGCATATGCACACACAGTGGCAGAGAGTGCAATTCAAAAGGCAGGCATACATACTCACTCAGACCTCTGCTCTGATAAGCCGACATCACTGTCACACACACTCATGCTCCAAGAACCAAAACCCTCCATGGTTATTCCATACTCGCAACAATATACCAGCCTTAAAACAGACTTACAGTCCATCAATCTGAAAGACACAGCCTCCACACCAAAGATTAAAACACAAACAAACAGTGATATCCTGACACACACTTCACACATTGCTCTGTCAAACCACACTAGCATTCATACAAAGTCTTTAGCATCTGTCCATTCACCTGTAATTAATAAAAATCAAAGCATTGTACAGAGAGCCAGAGCTTTCGATACTTTACACCCTAGCAGAAATGCCCAAGCCTCAAATGCATTGGAGACTGTGCAAAACTCACATTCAAGGCCTTCAAGCTGCTTGCAGGCAAATCTAAGCGTTAAACCCCAAAACACATCACATATTCGTTCCAGCACACATCCTAAAGCCACATCCACCACAAATTGTGCCAAACATCAACTTACACAAACACACTCTCTGACCACTGACACAGCCACAGCCCTGTCGCTTTGCACAGCTTTGTACTCCAAACCTTCCATACCACTGCACTGCTCTCTTCCACATGCAGATGCCAAACCATATAGCAAATCAAAGAACCAACAATCAAACCCTTCACACAACTCCAACTTGAATGTGAATACCAGCACCTCACTTAACCCATATCCTGCCACAACACTTTTAACCAAGGCCAACACGGTTACAATTACTCAAGGGATTATGGAAATGCATTCATATGGTATGGACAACAATAAAACAGAAACACAGAGTCAGTCTCTTGCACAGTCAGAGGCTCATGTTAAGTCCGTGCCAGAGAAACTAGAGGACAAAGTCTGCAAATCATCAGCAACAACTCCTTGCAAGGTAGAAACTAAGAATGTGACAGCTACAAAAATAGGTTGCAAATTTGTTGCAAACACAGACAGTGGGAGCCACATGCGAGCTAACTGTGAACTCCTTGCAAATTCAAAATTACATACAGTACACCAGCAATCCACACCTAAGCATTCTACCAGTCCTGCAGCCCCCACAACACCTCATGAACTTAATACCTTGGGTTCAATCTCATGTCAACCTCCAAGTCCTTTTCACCCAAGCTTACTGCATCCATCAATTAAATTATTAATCGAAGTCACTGAAAACAAAAGGACAAACATAGATTCAAAGCCAAATCCATTTTTACTTTCACCCACTATGCCGCCAGAGCAGATCCAGAACACGCAACTGCATCAAGAGTTAGAGACTACATCACAGACAAGCATTGTTTTACCTGTTAGTGGACCTGTCTCAAATGGTGGCTATTCCCTTACACACTACCACCCTCCATCTTTGGTTCTGCTGTCACACAGTTCCCCCAAGAGCAACACAAGTCAGGACCTTCAGAAGAGGCTGGAGAGAGTGGAGTCTAATCTGCAGGCCAACCAGGACCGAGTGACAACCCTACTCAACATCATCCAAGACCTGGAGATGAGCCACGCACTCAGCAAAGGGTGAGGAAAAAAGATTTATGAGGAGGGCGAGTAAAATAGTAGAGGTGATTGAATATAATGTTAAAAATTGCTTGTCAAGTAATTTTTTCTCCAGCGTAGTGCACTGTATGATAAAGTTCAGCATTTTCTAACTGCCTCCTGAGAGCAATTAGGAAAAAGATTCAAAGGCTGAAAAAATGCAGCATTCTTTGCTTCATTTTTCTCCGCTCCATTTCCTGCTGCACGTCTCTGCAGACGCCGATGTTTCAGAACTGGCCAGGATTTAAGTGATTGCTCCACCTGCCAGGAAACGGCATGCATCATTTACAGGTGAGTGAGAACTCAAAAGCTGACAACTTTCCTGAGGGTAAGCGTTTGGCAACTGTCTCTGCAACTCCATGCAAACTTATGATAACAACAAATATGCTCACCCACTCAATTTTTTATCGTCAGGTGTCCTGTGCTGGTGCCAGAATTAGTCTTGATTCTGAGCCAGAAATACTAGTAAGGTTTTTCACAAAGCACTCCTTTACAAAGTTTTGATTGGTTGAGAGCTGATTTATAACATGACCTGATATTGATATTCAATCAAAAAAATATAAATGTATATATCTTTTCAACAGTGAACAGAATTTACCATGTGTTACTATTGTTGGAAGCAAGTCATGGTTGCCTGGTTTCTTGCCAAAATAGGATTTTGTTGTTGCCAGTTCCTACGTGATGCTACAGTTTAATCTATTGATCAACAACTTGTTTAGGGCTGAAGGTTAACATAAAGCTAGTGATTCCTACTAACACGGTTTCATTGGAGGCTGACAATAACACTCATTATGATCAGTCAGTGAAGAAAGAAAGACTCCTTCAGACTATAAGTCACAGATGTAGTGGCATGATCAGGCTTACACAGCAGTGCTTTTCAGGAGAACAAGTTCTGAAGATTTGTAAACCATTTTCATAGGCTAATACAAATATTAGTCTAGTCTTTTTGTAAATCAATAACTAGCTGGGCAAAATGTCTGAAGTAACTTAGCATAGTATTTCAATGCAGAGTCTTTTATTGCATTTTATTTGGAACAAATAAAACAATATTTATTTTACTTCAATCAATGAACACACCACAATACTTTACTATAAACACATTTAATTAATTCCCTGTGTCAAGGAAAGACCGTCCTCTCTATATTTCTTTCTCTTTGTCAGTGTGGAGTATGACTTCCGTCAGCAAGAACGACGCTTCAGGGATGTCTTGGACCCGCTGGACTCCCCAGTGAGAGAGATCTGGGAAGGGGTTAACATGGACATACTCTCCTTTTTCACCTTGCTGAAACAAAGCCAGGCATCATCTCAGACCAGCAATTACACCGAGCCAGGAGGCAAGAGCAAAGACAAGAAAAAAAAACTCTGCAGGAAAATTTTGAGCTGGCTACCTCGAAAGGTCCAAAAGAAGTAGAAATCTTGCCATGGTTCTTCATCTTTATTTTTAGATTTGAATCAACAGACTCCACTCTGCTATGAGACGAATTGATAGCTACATCATAATGCATTCAAATAAATGAGTTTGGTACATCCAGAAAAATGGACAGACAGTAAGATATGAGAACAGGAGCTGCTTGAGTTAAACTGCACGACTTGACAAGATATTCTATTCCCTTCTATTTGTTAACTGCATACCTTCCCATACTTGATCCTTTTCTTCCTTCATCAAAGTAGTGACATCATGTAGGGAACATGGCACTTGTAAGACCATTCATGCTTGTTTGTTAACTTAAGAAGTAGATGAATATTAATCTTACAGTTCCTTTGGGATTGGGCGTGCGGTGAACTGGGATCAGATATGGAGACCAGATGTGGCCTACTGGCCCTGTGACCCTGTTGTTTACCACCTGCATCTTTTTTCAGACCTTCAGAACAATAAAACAGAGATATAAATGACTCCAAATTACACCCTGGTTATTTTTGGGTCTTGTTTTTGCCATCACGTAAGGATGCAGAAATAACACACCAAGAATTAACACCATTATACGCATCATAGAGCTTTGCTTTTGTTTATCCAAAAGCATATACAGATACATACTTAGGGTGTACATTTTCTTGTTTTATTTTTCATTATTTGAAATAAATATTGGGGCTGTATATTTGGCTCAGGTATAATATTTGAAATTTGAATCAGAAGTCTAGTCGAGCCCACTTTCACCGAACTCAATAGCTCTACTGTCTTATTAAAATGATGTAATAACTGTTTCATAAATCTCAACAGACTTTGGAATCAGCCAGATATATTAGCACTCCAGCTCATTCTGATGTTGTGGTATTCAGTTGTAATTTGTAAAGCTCCAGTTACATTATTATATTATATGTTATATTTCCTTCACATAGACCTTTTTCTCAGTGCCTTTTGAACAGAAAATTAGAGTTGCTGAACTGAACTATTTTCATGTTTGAGCTCTGCTACACCTGCAAGTTTTTTGGTACTATGTTTAAAACACACCAGTTTATGTGTTTTACATGGTAAATAATAAAACTGTTACTGACAAGTAAATTTTTTACCATTAATGCTAAGACACAGGGTCAAAAATGTCTCAAAATGCATTTATCCTGCTTATTTATCTAACAGCTGTTATCAATGCTAATGCAATATAACTGTGGATTGGCAGGACATTGTTTCAGTATTTTATTTTTTGTTGTAGATTCTCTATAATGCCATCATTTTGAAAATTGTGTATATAACATTCTGAGGCCAGGAAATCTGAGCCCAATATAAAGTCTTTTGGGTTTTATAAAGTAGCTTCAAAGTGAAACAAATGCATGTCGTGAGCATTCAGTGAGCCATGATGCTACACAACCTGATATGAATACATACACAGGCATTCTTTCCCTGTTTCTCTCTAAAGCTAAGCGGGGTTTTATTGCAGAATAATTAATCCCTTAGCGCAAATATAATATAATTTTTTTTATTTCTCAGGTCAAGCCTGCGCGTTTGTTCATTTTCACCCATTGTAGATCCTTAACAAAAGTTAACACAAACAAGCAAGCTTGTAAAAGAAAAATGTACATCATATTATTAGAAACAGCATTAGAAATGATTTGATATCACAACACTAATAATTCTTCAGTCTAATTTCTAACAGCAGTCAATAGTAACGGCTCGTTTACAAGGATGTGTATGGCAGGCACTCGACGTAAATATATAAAGTGTGTAATTATTTATTGAAGGAGTCTCCAGTTCAGCACTTTGTAATAATCAGAGGCAAAGCTGTTATAAATCTGTAAGTTCATATAATAAAGAAGGAGAGAATAAAAAAATTGTGAGGAACTGACATTTACAACTTAATATGCAAATCAATTATAATTAGTAGAGTTTGAATGTTAGCAAATGATTTATTTATTTATTTTTTGCTTCAGTAGTAGCTCTTTTTACCCCAACACACACACACACACACACACACACACACACACACTTTTAAACCTCAATGACTTTCCGTAGAGGGGAGCTCAAAATTTCTCAGTCTTAGTCTTGCACAAGAAAAGCAGTCCAAGCAGTATAACAGTCTAGAAACACTTTTACCATGAATATAAAGGATAAGTGATGGAAATAAACATGGAATAAACCAAAATCATGCAGCTGATCTCTCCATGAGTGTGGGCCATTGACTTCTTTTAATGATGTCATCTTACTGAGCCCTTAGAAGAATTCAGCATAATATAACATCTTAGATGTTCAGAGGTGTTTGAGGGGGACTCAATGCTGTTCCCAGTGGCTATTCAAGAAAGTGCAGACAAGGCCCAAAATAATCTGAGGCCATTTAAAGATGATTTAGGGGTGAGAAAAAAAAAATCCCCCCACATACATACACACACATACATACCTATTCAAACCATTGCATGCCCTAGTAACCTTAAGATGAACAAACTAGCACCAGGAGTTTTATTTAGTGATATTTTGGAATGGGTTCTGTCTTAACTTAGATCTCGTTAAGAGAGAGAGAGAGAGAGAGAGAGAGAGAGAGAGAGAGAGAGAGAAATGAAAAAGCAAACAGAGCAGCTCAGTGGCTGTAAAGTCTCACAGGACCTGGAAATGTCAAGAGCTTTGTTCAGTCACATCACAGGCTTTATGATGAAGAACAAACACAGCTTACTTCCTACAGAAGAGATATTAGCAAGCTTAAAAATGCTACAGTGAGAGGAGAGTTTGCTAAATAGGAGTTCTTCTCTGAAGATGTCAAAATGAAGGATTATTTAATTTTAATTGCCCTGAACA